>NC_089231.1:4065000-4115000 GCF_963924675.1 Phocoena phocoena
GCAGGTGATCCGTGGGGGCCGCGTCTACTCTTCCTGACTCAGGCACCGGCACTGCAGTCTGCAGGTGGGAACCAAAGAAAGTGTAAGATTTTCCATCTCAGCCCCACTTGTTGGCTTTCAAAGGATGTGCTTAGGTTTCCACGGCATATGAGCCTGTCACTTGTGTTTCCTGTCATTCTGGTGTGCTTCCTGATTGCTATTACTTCCAATAACAACTATTACTAATGACCACGTGGAAATCTAGATACACGTTAGATTTCTGTTCACTGAACTCCAGGCGACGTTGGTAAGCAGGTCAATCGCAGGTTCAGCTGCCTTCGTCTTGTACTGGGCCCTGTCTTTCTTTCACAGGAACAAAATGAAAAGGGCCTCTGGATTCTTATTGTTGCACGGAGTCCCACTATTGTCTGTGATCTAGAAGCCAATCGATCGCTTTTTTTAAGTCTGGAGGGCTCCTTCAGAGAGCTACGGCTTGAGCCACAGTATCCCTTGCTTGGAAAGAGAATTCAAGAGCAGGTGAGTGAGCTAACTGCAGCAGCCCCGTGTGCAAGGCCCCACCTCGGACTGCACGTTTTGGTCTGTCCCATGTCCCACGCACTGGGTGTGCTTTACGGCCTCGTGCTCTGT
This sequence comes from Phocoena phocoena, assembly GCF_963924675.1. Lineage (NCBI taxonomy): Eukaryota > Metazoa > Chordata > Mammalia > Artiodactyla > Phocoenidae > Phocoena > Phocoena phocoena. The sequence continues at coordinate 4,065,628 of NC_089231.1, forward strand.
CACCCTCCCCGTAACCCCTTCTGTGATGGGAGAGCACCAATCACGCACCAGAGCGGGCTCTGCCATGTGGGTTCAGGACATCATAAATATGGGTAGCACAGAGATCTGTGCGCTGATAAAATGCCAACATCACTCGCTTTCAGAAAGAGTTTCCTCCGGATCTCATTTAATCTCAAGCTGGAAGACTCAGTTCCTTCTTTAAAAGAGAACACTTTTTAAAACCAAAAATGATTCCTAAAGCACAGAAGAAAAAATGATCTAGTCTTAAGCACCCTGGCAAAGCATATTTCAGTAAATATAAGTACTTTATTGCCTTTTAGGTGGGAATTTGTGGGTTTTGTGTAAGGAAAAAAAAATACTACATTCATCATCAGACAAGAATTTCAGAGTTACTTCTGCATTTCTAAGTCCTGAAGGCGTCTCATCTTGAGATGAGAGGGGATGAGATGGGGGAGAAGCAGATTTATCCGCTGGATGTTTCATTCCCTACCCCAATATTAAATTTTATGTGGGGAATCTAGTTTAAAAGCTTCACATTTTTGTGTAATAAAAAAGAAATACAATATCGTGTTGCTGTGAGTAGTGACACTTTATGTAGGAAAGAAAACCGTTCTCCTTAGCTATTCTTTGAAATACGACCTACGACGTCATTTAATTTTTGAAAACCCTAAGGTCATGTAACACGCTTTCTCTGTCATTTGTAAGTACATTAACTCCGTGGCCATACGACAGTGAAATTATGATAATGGGCTGCTAAAATGGATCGGGCAGGCACTGCATTTCATGTTAGCTTCAAACAACCATCAGAGCACAGCTCAAATCAAATATGACAGCAGAAAAGCATGGAGTTTACTTTTCTTAAAGTGTTTCTACTTAGTCAAGTACACAAGCATGACGAGTGAAAGGGACCCACCTTGGCGGTGAACTGCAAGAAAATAACCCCACTGAGAGATAAATTTCCCTTAAAAAAAAAAAAAATCCTCCCTTAAAATCACAGATGTCACATGAAGAGGAATGCAGAGGTCAAAGCAGGCTTCTTTCCAAAACATTTCTCTACCACGGGCCAAGATTTGGACAAGTGGGATCACATTCTGCATGGAAAATTGCTCCGTTAAATGAAAAATATTTTAAAACGGAAGCGCGTTTAATGTATTCATTTAAACAACCTCCGCCCCTCCCCCCGCCCACAAAAAAATCCCTTCTTCTTTTAGGGACACTTCTTTGTGAACTCTTCCCAAAAAGTAAGAAAAGAAAGAAGAAATAGGAAGTAGACATGTACTTTGCTGTGTAGGGCACATCTTTGACAAGTATCTCTGGGCCAAAGATGCCGAAAGAGTTCATAACCGGAAATGTTTGCCCCTCCACTTCCAAAAAACAAACAAACCGACCTGTGATGGAAGTTCAGGAACGACACTTTGTAAAACACATTTAAGGATGCATGTCCTGATGAGATGATCCTGATTTATTCCCAACATCTGGCATCTATGGAGTTCCCCTCCTTAGTCACGCTAGCTGGCCTCGAGCTTGGACCAGGTACCGTGGTCCTGATGAGTGTTTAGGACATGCTGCCAGAAGAACCCCACCCACGGTGCAGGCAGTCACCTTGATCTCCGACGAACTGACCAACTACCTATGTATGAGAATGCCAATTCCTTTTAAATAGCCCTTTTCCTTTCTTCTTTTTGCTAGACTTTAAAGAGAAAAAATTCGTCAGTGTAACAGTTCCTGGGAGAACTCTTAAGCATGGGGTTGATGACCACAAAAGCACAGAAACACCATCCGCATGCAAAAGTTAACTGGATGGCAGAGATAATGCTAAGATAATTATTTTGATAGAAGCCAGCGGAAAGCTTCTGTAGTGTATCTTACTATTCCTGTTAACGGTGAACTACCCATTTCAGATAGATGCTATTCACGAACGTATTTACTGGATGACATTTTGTTTTCTATTTCTTTCTGGAAAATGTTGTAATGAAAGCCAGGGTCTTTAAGAGGATAGCTAGCTAGATAAGTTTTACTACATATTTCTGATTACTATAATCCTATAAATGAGTGATAGTATGTAATCTTGTGACACAACATCTCCAGTGTATAAAACAGCATTGCACTTTATAACGAGAAGAAACACAAAGGCTAGTTGGGACTATTCTACGGTCAGTATCAGCTTGGGCTCCTTGCGACTCTGGAGATGACTGACAATGGGATTTAATGGAGTATAACTACAGTAGCCTTGAGCAAAGATACAATTATAGCTGAAAAGCATCTTAGGTTCCTGACTGCTGCTGGCATCATGGTATAAATCAACAATTGCTTCTTCCTTTTTTCTCTGCAGTCCCCTCCCCTCCAAATTCAAAACACAGACTCCTCCAGAATCAAAAACTTGGTAAAAGGTCATTTTGTTTTCCTCAATAGCATAAAAATGGCATAGCTAAATCTGACATGCATACGCAAATCAGCTCAGAGAAACACTGATTTCCCTTCACAGTGAATTATTGTAGCTGCATGAATGTTGATACAAACACCACAAGGAACAAAAAGCACACACTCTATGGTTTAATTGCCAAGATGCAAACAAGAAACATAGATGTACTGACTACAGTGAGTGTCTCCCGGCTCCATAACTACAGCAAACCAGGTCCTTAACTCATAAACACCTAAATTCATTTAATCGTATTAAGAGTTCAGGAGGCTAACATTTGCTTGCAAGAAAAAAAGACTTGCCAAATATGCAACACGGTGTCAGGAGAATATATGGATTATTGATAACTTATTTATATTGATATTTAACATAACAAAAAGGTGTATCCCTGTAAGAGGTTAAGAGAGAAGAAAGAAGACTGAAGATTAAAAGCACAGTTACATAAATGGAAATGCAGTAGACCCTGCATTTACAGAACCTTCCAGTGCTCAAAAAGGCGTTGTCAGTCAGTGATAAAAGATGAATCTGATCTTGACACAGACGTAATGTTAGTTTGATAGATTACATTCCTAACAAATGAATTCATGCTCTTAATTTAAAAATAAAAAAAACATATGACCACAAGTAATAGAGATACTCAAAATATTTAATGAACCCGCATACTGAACGGCATGGAGCTTCCCGGAGCACACAGCTTCGTCGTGGAGGCTGGGTAAAAGCACTGGCTTGTCATGAGAAACCTGGCACTTGCTTCCTTCTACAGCAGGTCTGGCTGGGGAGCCTTGCACAAGGGCCATGGCCACCCCGAGGCTTTGTTTTCTCACCTGTGAAAGGGGCAGGGTTGCAGCCGATGACCCTTACAACCCATTCCAACTGGGAAATGTCGTCGGAGTCTCTCGGAGAAGCCAGAAGCGCTACGCAAAGGGCAGTCGATGGACAAGGAGACAGGCATCCGGACGGGACGTGCGGGACCAGCTGTATGGACGCCCCCGGCGCTCGTGATGGAAGAACTTCTGCTCCGCAGAAGGAAGAGGGGGTGGAAGGGCTTCCCGAGGGGACACAACTGAGCTGCCCTGGGAGGTTCAAAAGGATTTCCAAAGCAGAGAAAAGGAGGAAGGATGCCAAGAAGCGGAGAGCACAAGCAGAGGCCGGGGCGGCAGGGAGGGCGGGGCGCGTGGAGCCAGAGGCCGGATGTATGCCTGATTCACATGTACTATAAAGAGAGTAAATACTGCTTTCTCAGGTTCAAAAGGACAGACCAGACAGTACAGCCGGGAGGCAAAAGGACAATCTGAGGCTTCCCTGGTGGCGCAGTGGTTGGGAGTCCGCCTGCCGAGGCGGGGGACACGGGTTCGTGCCCCGGTCCGGGAAGATCCCACATGCCGCGGAGTGGCTGGGCCCGTGAGCCGTGGCCGCTGATCCTGTGCGTCCGGAGCCTGTGCTCCGCAACGGGAGAGGCCACAACAGTGAGAGGCCCACATACCGCAAGAAAAAAAAAAAGGACAATCTGTGCTTACATCTTAAGCCCAGAAGTTACCCTCACTGTGTCTGTAGAGGCCGCAGCCTGTACAGCTCCTACAGCAGTGCTTGGCTTACAGCAGGTACCCAAAAAATATCTGCTGCGTGGATAAAAAAAAAGTATATAAAAAACCACATATTACTGTCTTCCATACGACTCAACATCACGCAGTAAACGTTCTTAACCTTATTCCATCACTTCTGCTCCTTTTTTTTCAACAGTACAAGAGGAAAAATTGTTTCCTAGGGTAGATGGTGACCAGAATCTTCTGGTAAACTTTCAGGGGCCAAATGAATGCTTTCTGAAAAATCAGGGAGCCTTGTTTTATCGCTCTGTTATTCCAGCGTAAGTTTTCTCCAAAAAACAAAAGCCCTGGAAACCCAGTTGTGCATCTCTCAATGGATCAGAAAGGCCACCGTCTCCTCAAGACCATCAGTTTCACCACCGCCCTGTAGTCACAGAGGCACAAGCTACACTCATCCCTCCGGTGGAGAACGTAAGCCCGTCACCCCAGCTCTTCCTTCTCGATACCGAAAACCCTGAGGGTTGGGTTTGAATGATGGCCAAGTCCCATGCAAGCTGTAGCCATTTATTTGCTTGTTTATTACACATTGTGATTAAGTTGATCTGTAAAAATATCCTACGTGGAAATGAACATGCTCCCCTGCGTCAAAACTCCCATTTGACTTCAAATCCCCAAAAGCAAGTCTTTTCATTTCAGCCAGAGACCCTGCAGCATTAAAACAATGCAACAGTTAGACGTGCACTGCGATTTCCCCCTATCGGTCATATTTAAGAAGTGAATACATTCTGTGACTCTGAAATGAGAAGTTATGCTTTCAACAAGGAGAGAAAGAACCAGAAGGCTTGAAGAAAGCCAAGACAGGCTCCCGGCTTTCAGGGAAGTCCGCGGCACACGTCCTGCTGGAAGCTGTTCCATGCTCTCTCTCCAGCTATGCTGAAGTGCTCAGGTGTCCTCACCCCTGGATGTCTCTCTGTGGTTGAGTTTATGGTAGTGGGTGCATGGGTCAGGCCATGTATTAAAGATGCAAGCGTAAGCCGACAAGCGCTCCAACGTTCTTTATAGAATGTCTTTCTGTAGAAAGCTGACTGCTGTCCTTCAAAGGAATCACCTGGGAAGCCATAAATTGGTTACAGTGATGTTGTCACTTATCGCAGCATTTTCGGAACTTCTCTTTTGGCAGAATCTGTTAGCAAATCTCTTAAGAAAGAGGGTTTTCTTATTTATGTCCTAGAATATGTTGCGCTCTCTCTCTCCTTTCTCCCTCCATCTTCCTACGTGGCCCCCGTGGCAGGCACTTAGGGTCATCGGCCAAAACTCAGGTTCATCTCTTGCGAGCACACTGGAGACCTGTACTTCTCTGCCTCCACTGGATCAGATGTGGCCAAGGAAACGTGAGCAGAAGTGATATACTGTGTCACTTCCGGGGGAGCCCTTGGAGCCAGGAGGCATGCCACCCACCAGGTCCCGCCACAGCGACCAGCATCCACAGAGCCTCAGTGGAGGCAACACGCGGCACACGTGGAGACGGACACGCAGCTCGGAGTAGGACAGCATCCTCGATCGAGGGGGGCTGTAGCGTCCATCACCTAACCTCAGCGACTCAGCAGGCTCAGGACGCCCAGGAAGGAGCCTCCCTTCCGAGGCTGGCTGAGGACTGAAGTCATGTGAAGTGGGGGGGGTCGGGGTGGGGGTACATCAGACCCAGACGGAGATTGGAGATTGGCAGCCGAGAGAAAGGACCACAATCCATTTTCCTCTGACATCAGAGGTGATGTAGAGACAGTGAGCACAGTGTAAAACAAAGAGATCCCCTGTAATCAGTCTGCTGTGGGTCCCTTTAAACCTGGGGCTTCCCTGGGCACACGCACATATGATAGCTGTATGTCGGTGCCTGATGCCTGGGCCTTTGATGAACGGGGATTATTTCAGGTCAATGTCCAATGACCGAGCCACAGAGGCAAAGCCCATCAGCACCCACGGAAGCTCCCAGTGAAAAGGCCAGGGTGGTGTCAATCCCTACCCACTGCTGCCTCTGCAAACCCTCATAAACGGGGCTCAACAGCTGGCCTGCGTCTCTCCAGCTCAGGACAGACAGTCTGAACATTATGCATAACAGCGAGGTCTGAGGAAACAGAGGGAAAAAGAGGACCCCGTCCACAAATGCCGACAAAGATTCTGGCGACACTGCACTTTCCAAAGCCACTGACTGAGCTTCAGCAACTTGGTATCAGGTGACTCACTGCAGGAACACAAGATGACAGGCGGTCTTTGTCTTCTCGGAACTCAAGGGTCGGATGTGAAAAGGACACCCTTAACTCCTCTGAATACAGGACAAAATGCTGTAAGCGCTCTGCTAGAGGTGCAGGCCGGGAAAACGCAAAAGCAAGTGAACTCCTTACCTCGCCTAAGAAGATATAAACAAATGTTTGTTGGTAAAATGAATTCACGCCCTAATGAGAGAAGGCCCAGGGAACACGAGAAGCAGCAGACTGAGAGCCGGGCTGGGACCCAGGAAGAGCCTCCGAGGCCCTCCCGCCCTCATCTGGGCCTCCACCCCTCCGCACACAGGACTCTGCTGAATGGACAGGCTGGTCACCGTCAACAACGCACAGAGCGGGTGTGAGGCCCGAAGTCAGGCCGAGCTCAGGGACATCTTCCGTGCTCAGTAAGTGGCCACGGGGACACCTTTCTGGAAGGCGACTTGGCAACTAAAACTACACAAACTCTTTGACCCCTCAATACCTGACAGGGGAACGTATCCTCTGAAGTGAAAGCATGCGTATGTTTACATATTTATATCCAGCAGCATTGTCCGGGGTGTCCCCAAACCAGCCACGCCCTGAACATCCACCAGCAGGTAAGAGCTGACCCAACGTGGGCAGCCGCACCTTGAAAGGCTAAGGGGAGACTAAGATGTTTCTCTGGAGCAACGATCATGATGGTTTCCAAGTGAGAAATCAAGCGCACGGTAATGGATTCCATCTCTTAGAAAAGGAAAACCCCACGTATAGTGTTTCCACACACACGTACAAGCAAGAGAAAGATGAGGAAGATGGAGCCAGGCCGTTCTCGTTGGTTACTGTGGAGGTAAGAATCATGAATTTCTTTAACCATTTTTATTATGAATGTTAGTTCTTTCTTCGTACACTTTTGTTACTTAAAATAAGCATGTACTGCTTTTAATTTTTTTTTAATAGTAAGTTAAGAACATGTGAATAAACAGTAGCTGACACTAACACCATCAGCATCACCACTGTCATTGTCAGCATTGTCATCGTCGTCATCACCTTGTCACCATCACGATCACCACCATCATCACCACTGTCACTGTCATCACCATCAGGACCACCATCACCATCGCCATCACCACTACCACCCCCATTATCATCTCCATCACCATCACCATCACCATCACGATCTTCACCATCATCCCCACTGTCAATGTCATCACCATCAGGACCACCATCATCATCACCATCATCGTCACCACCACCATCACCATCACCATCACGATCTTCACCGTCACCACTACCACCCCCATCATCATCTCCATCACCATCATCTGTGAGTGGCTAGCACAGTTCTCCTTCCTGATTCTGACTGTGAGCCCAGGTGAGGAGAGAAATCCCAGCTGATCCTTCAAGACAGTGTTTTTCAAACTGAGAGCTATAACTCATTAGTGGGTCATGGAATCAATCTAGTAGCATTTCTATAATGGACTAGAATGTAGTAGAAAACTTTAGGTATCATCACCTGTGGTAAAAGTACGTATGTTTGTAATATACCAACACATATTTATATATCACCACGGAAAATACATATATCAGGTGAAAGTCACAGTCCTAGGAGAAAAAAAAAATCTTCCTTTTCCCAAAGAAAGAGGGCTTTAGCTTTCCTAATGAGAATGGTAAAGGTAAATCCCTTCTATCTGTAGAGAATATTTATAAAAATATATAATTTTACATAAAATTTATCTAATCGTTACAGCAAGTAATTCCCATGCACACTTACTGAAAGCTACAGTTCTTATGTTACATTTGGGATTTTAAGTCTGTAACAAGTGCCCATGGGTGGCAGACAGAAGCGAGAACACACGGGAGATGCTGTTTCAGTACACAGCACACGTCACTGGGGGAGGGGGTCTGCACAGAGCACCATGGCAGTGCGCACCCTCGTGTGTCCATCCACTCATCCCAGCAAAACCTGGGTGGTGCTCGTGGGGAACACAGAGGAAGGCCCTGTGCCAGCCTCCCCACCGCACCACAAAGTGGCAGACGCCTTGCGCTGCCCTCAAGTTCAAGAGCAGACAGGTCCCGGGAGAAGGCGCTGCCGCACGTGCCCAGCGAATTCCTCTCTCCCTGCGCAACCCATGCCGGCGTGCACTGGCCTCTCCAGGTGTCCCCGTTCATGACGACAGCAGCTGGCCCTTCCCCGGCCCTGTGTGCCAGACCCAGAGCTAAGCACATCGTCTGGCTTCAGTCACTGACTCCTCACAGCCACACGTGATTTGCAGAGACAAAGAAAATATAAAGATCTGACTACGGGCTGGAGGTGCTCGGACATTATGCCTCCACAGGGACCCCAAATCAGACAGAAACCGCCCAGACTCAAAAGCAAAGACTTTCACTACTTTATCTCCAGATGTCAGCCTTTTGCTCCCGCTAACACAAAGCTTCTTAAGCAACTTGAGAGCAAGTTCTTAAAAAATGAACAATTTCCTAGATTAGTAACTCACTAAATATCCTCAATCAATAACCCTTAAAAACATTTTTTTCCTAGAAAACACTTGCTCTTAGGAATATGTTAAACTCTCACTTCCTGGGCTTTGTCCTAGTCAAGATTCTGGAACGTCGACTGAACTGTATCTCTTTTTGGCACATCATGAGAAGACGCATGGTTTAGAACAGCAATAAAAAGGACCCACCCCTTAAAAAGAGTTGAGCAGCTTCTATTTACGTTAAGGGTTTTGGTAAATGGTTCAAATGAATCACTGCAAAACAGAAGAAATCACATGCTCTTTGGGGTCTTGAGTGATCCTTCAAGGCAGAAGGTTAGTTCATTAATGATCTCTCAACTGAAGATCAATTTCATCAAGCTCTTTAACTGTCTTAAGTCGGCAACGCACAGTGGCTTGGATTCTCCCATCAGCAATGCAGATAGAACAGGGTGTTGCATATACATCTCTGAGGCAGTAAATATACATCACCATTATTTTCTGGTAAATAGGCAATAAAATCAAGTTATCTAGATATTTTAAAAGAATAGCATTTCCCCATAAGTCTGTCATAAGTAAATTACTTCATCTGAAATGCCACAGCTTAAAGATAAAAGTCTTAGTTGCAAGCATTAAAAAAGCCTCCACTGACCTCACTAGCTGTGTTTATATGTAGGCAAGGGGTGGGTAAAATGCACAATATTTCTGTATTTCTGTACCTACATTACATGTGTTGCTTTAGAAATTATCCAAAGGTCCCATATTGCATATGATCGTGGAAATTACTAAAAACGCTAAAAAATTCAAACAGAATAACATTTAGAGAAGAAATGAAATTTTTCTCACAATTCTCCCACCTAATTCATAAATCGCTAAAACATGATTACATGGTGACGTTTCTAGAAGATTCCAGTGAACTGTCCTCAAGTTGTCAGTTCTGGCTTTCATCCTAGTCACTAATTCACACATAGAGATCAAGAAATCTCTCCCCTCCCCATCTTGTGGTATTTTTAAAAAGGAGAAAGTCGAAACTATCCCATAAAGGCAATGATAATATTATAGCTTACTTTAACACCAGGGAAAGTCGACTCAACGAGGGATCTCGAATCACCAACGCACACATGACCTACCATAGGTCACGTGGTTTAGACACTTCTGTGACCCACCTCGTCTGCTGTGACTAGACCTGCAACACTGTGATCAGCCTGAGTTCTGGTCTCTAAAGACTCAGTGTGAACTATAAACAGCCACCCTGCGACCAGAAGCAACTTTGTTTTGCATTTATGTTAAAAACAGAACTTAAAGGCTTCCCTGGTGGCGCAGTGGTTGAGAATCTGCCTGCCAACGCAGGGGACACGGGTTTGAGCCCTGGTTTGGGAAGATCCCACATGCCGCGGAGCAACTAGGCCCGTGAGCCACAACTACTGAGCCTGCGCGTCTGGAGCCTGTGCTCCGCAACAAGAGAGGCTGCGACAGTGAGAGGCCCGTGCACCGCGATGAAGAGTGGCCCCCGCTCGCTGCAACTAGTGAAAGCCCTCACACAGAAACGAAGACCCAACACACCCAAAAGTAAATAAATAAATAAATTTATTAAAAAAAAAACAGAACTTAATCGATAAAGTAATGATACAATGGCTATCGATGATAAGAAAGACTACTTCGGAAAATGAATTCCTCTTAAAGAAATCATACTTCCTTAATGATTGCATAGTCATAGTAATAACAGGTCATTTTTGAAGAACTGTTTTTATTTAAACTTAGAGATAACAGTTTCCACTGAAATACACTTAGTTGCCTATTTAAAGCTACTTGAGCATCTTTATGCACTGAAGTGTTATTGTTCATGCCTTGGCCAATATCCCTATGAAAACAGCTTCCAAATTAAATTCCTAACAAATTAAGTTAATAATTCACCTTTATTAAGTAACTTAACTTCTTTAGTGAACAATAAACAGTTATTATGACATCTGTCCAGGACATAAGTACACGTTATTTTTCTTCTCTGTTCATTCTCCTCCCTGGCACAAGAAGTAGAACATTCACCCAAAAAGGTGGTCTACTTGTGGTCTCCTGTTTTTGTAACTGCAGCATCACTGCACCAATTCCATTGTGTTTAGTAGAAATCAGACAATTCACGTGGCTATTCCTAATGAAAAGTCATTTCTTTGAAATATTATAAACTGGATTTTACACAGGTTCAAAAAAATACGAGTAGCATTTTCCTAATATTATTTTTAGATACTGCTATCATACATCAAATCAAAAATGGTTACATTCTAAGAAGTAACAATGGGCTTATATTGTATCCCTAGCTATGGCAGGAAAAAAAAATAAAAGATCGGTTAAAATATAAAAGTTATGTGTACGTGTAAAGAGCAAGTTACCTGCATTTAGCGTATTTGTCTCCTGTTGAGTTAAATGTACACTGTGGTCAAGTTCGCACATTAAGCCACATCTCCCACAGTCCAAGCAGGCAGTACAAGCAGCACCCCACCTCCACCGAGTGTGAAAATGAAGAACGGGGCGGGGACAGGGGTTGAACAGGCAGACGTGAGTGCAACCAGACCTACATATGTTGAAACAAAACAGTGGCGTTATCCTCTCCAAACACAGCATCAGAGAAAGCATCTCAGATGCAAGAGGAGGAAGAAAGAAAACATACGTATCAGAAGAACAGAACCAAACAGTTCCCAGCCAATTCGACTTTAAAAAAAAAAAAAAAAATATATATATATATACACACACACACACACACACACACACACACACACACACATACACACGCATTACAACAGATGCAGAAAGTAGGCTTAACTAATGGGAAATTATACGTAAAAATGTTTCCCCAAAATACATGAAGAATTTACACTCTCAACGATTTAAAGGCCAATGGTGAATAAAACTACAACTCTTTAGAACCCAAGGGGAGAGTCATTTGGAGAGGCTGTTTTCTGGATAGTTGAAGCTTTACCCGTTTAAACAGAATTTTATAGAAATGCCTAGACACTGGAAAATCTGTGTCAAATGTACATACTTTTGCATTATTTAAAGCATATGGTACACAATTAAAATTTTCCTGGCAACTGGAAATGAAAACTGCAAACCATCAGTAACAACCACAAAGGGTTGTAAGGCACTATATTCCATTTCTAATCAATGGCCTACCATGCTGTGTTTTCATGTTTTTTACTCTTTTACTATAGCTTTTCTCCTTTATGCTCCCTGACCATTAGGTCTTTGCTATCACTTCTCACTGCCATCTAAGGTGCCCTTTCCCTACTTCCAATTTGCTACTTTTAATTTGCAGTACCCTAGAACAGATATTCATGAATATCACAGCTACGTGTAACAGAAAAATAAAATGTAAACAGTGAGTGAGGACCTGAAGATATAGTCTATGAATAAATATGTGATTCGGTGCAGGGACTTTTGAGGCCCAATATCCTTCTATCCTTGCTTATTCTTAGCTCTGTTCCAGAAAAATAAAGATGGTAATTAATTGGTTTCCAGATAGGTGAGGCTTTACTGTGTTTCAAAAAAGATATACACATTTTAAGGAATGTCTCAAAGCTTTATTTACGTACATGTGATCGAATTAAATTCTCCTTGAGTCCCTTATAAAGCAGTAAGCATTCCCTTTTCACAGGTGGAGGTGAGGCAGGGTGGTGGGAAGGGACCCAAAACATATTATAAAAGCAAACACAAGAATGTCAACTCCAAATTACACTGTATCCATATAACACAGTAAGATTTAATTTCCACCTTTAAAACCGAATAGAATGAAAAAAGGAAAATTATTTTACATCAGGTTAAAGATGACCATGAGAAACTACCCCAAAGAGGTAAATACTACAATAGATGTTACCCCAGACCCAGGCCCAGAGGCTAAAGGCTATCTAGATTAGTCAACAGGACTTAGGAATGGGCAACGAAAAATCGACACGACAGATACAAACCCATAAAACACACACAAATACAAACCCATGTGGTTTTGTACGTTTTTAAAGATTTATTCACTGTCACCAAATAACACAGAAAAAACTGGTAAGTCTATTATAAAGTGGCACATTTGCACAATAACTGCCAAAGGCCATCCCTGAAACTAAAGACTGTGGGTAAATTAAGAAGATTTCACTATTAACACACTTTAAAAAAATCAGATCCTCTCCCTCACTTCCTAAACCCCCTCTCTAGTGGGCGGGCTTTGTATTCAAATATAGCCTTTCTCACTGTTTCACCATGCCTACGCCCCTTTTCCTGTCAATTCCCTCTGAAAAGACTTCACTCTTGGAACCACCAGCGTGCACAGACTGGAGGATGGTTTCCTCTGGTCCCTGTAATTTGCTGACTCTCCACCGGCCCTGGGAAATCTCTGCTCCCCACCTCCGACCAGCACTCTTCCTGTGCTGTCCCTGTGCCGGCTGTTCTTAATCCTCGATGATTTTTGCCGAAGACGCTTTAAGCATCATTCTCAGCTGATATTTGATTTTTTTTTTAATCAAAAAAATTCACCATTGATTCACCCATGTTGAAGAGCTACAGTGTTTTTTTCAAAACAAAAAAAGCCACATGAGAAGGTAGTAATAAAAAAGTACTCAAAGCTAGGTTGTAACTACTGTATGTAAAGGTCAGCAATAGCATCTGCTAATATAAAAACTCATTAGAAAGATATCAAAAGTCAACAGCATTTCGATGCACCAATAGTAACCAGTTAAAATATAACAGAAAAGTAACTCCATTCAGAACAGCAATAACCAATAAGTAAATGAATAACCTAGGAGATAACATACATAAACAATGTGAAGGACCTATGTGAAAAAAATCACAAAACTTTATAGAAGCAAATAAGACTTGAATAAATTCGAACCATACCATTCTTATTTTTAGAATGGGAGAATTTTACTGTTAAAAAGAAGCTGAGAATTCTTGAATTAATTTATTATTTTAATATCATTCCAGTCAAACAACCTGAAGTAATATTTTTTAAGCCCATGAAAATGGCTCTAAAGTTCATCTAACACAGAAGAATAGAAAAAATATTCTTGGAAAAAAGAAGAGTAATGGAGATGGATAGAGAGCTATGGATAGATTATTTTTAAATGTATTATATAGCCACAGTAATTAGAATGGGGACTATAGGTCAGGAATAGACAGATTTCGCATGGAAATTAAAGAGGAAGTTGAGAGTCAGTCCCAAAGAGGTATAAGAAGTGAGTGTACGATGAAGGAACATTTAGAACACGATGCAGAAAGGACAGATTTGCCAACAGATGGAGCTGGGAAAATGGCTATTTGGAAAAAAAATAAAGTTAGATGCCCACCTTACACCATACGCCAAAATTAATTTCAGATATACCAAATATTCAAAATTTTTTAAATGAACCCATAAAAATGCGAGAAGAAAATAAAACAATATTTACGTAATCTTGAGGGTTGGAAGGCGCCTCTTAAACATTACTTCAAAGCCAAAAACTATGCAGGAAAGGACCAATTAAACTATACAAAAACAACCCAGTACATCAAAAAATGCCATAACCCAGAGAAATATACCCTGCTGAGGGGTACTGGGAATGAGTACAACCTTTCCAGAAGGCCAGCTGGCAGTGTATGTACCCAAATAATTCAAAACAGCCAAACCCTTGGCCTGGTAATTCGACTTCCAGGAATTTATCAAGGAACTGATAAGGCTATGGCAAAGATATACATACAAAGCAATTAATGACACAGTTGTTTATAACTGTGGAACTGAGAAAGTACTGAATTTCCAACAATGGTTGATTTCTCAAAGAAACTGTGCAGATCAACAAAATGGGATACAATGCAGGTACTTAAGATGAAAAAGCAGGTCTATATTGACAAGGGAAATGCCACGTGCAAAAAAACAAGCGATAAAAGAAAATATGTAGGAAGAAACCACCCTGGAAAAAATACATGTATAGTATGTATATGTATATATATGCAGAGGAAAAGATCCAGAAAAGATATCAACTTTGGGTATTTCTATACGATAAGATTGCAAATAAGCTTCATTTATTTTTAAATTTCTTTTTCTATGTTCGAGTTTTTCTAAAATAAATATGCATCACCGGCAGAGTCTTACAAGGTAACAGAAGAGGGCAAAAACATCATAAACTATTTTTTTAACATCAAACCAAAGGAAATCATCTGCTACTACAGAAACACTAGAAAGAGGAGTTAACATCCTTGTTAGAGCTTTTCCATATTAGTAAGAAAATAAACGAACAAAGCAAAAGAATGAGCAAACAACATGGGCAAAATAATTCAAAAAGGAAGAGAGACATTTAACATGGAAGAATATTCACCCTCACCTGGAACACAAGAAATGCAAACTAGAACAAAGTGATACTAGATACTACTTTACAGCTACTAAATTGTCAAAGATTACAGAGTTTAAAATACCCGCATTGACAACGGCTCAGGGTATGAATATTCCCATGCACTCTAAACGGAAAGAAAGATCCATTGAGTCATTCTGAGGAGAGCTTTGCAATAGGTACCAATGGTTCACTAAGCAAGGCCAAGTCAAAAAAAATAAAATGACGTAAAGAAATCATCATGAAAATGTATAAAATAACATGTAAAAAGCTATTTACCATTAATGAGTGAAAAAGTAAACTGATAAATACTACCGTCACCCCACTTGTGTTTAAAAAAATATATGTGGAAGCAAAAAAATATCCTGGAGGCCCTCAGGTAAGAATGTTCACAGTAACCACAACTGGGTAGGTAGTCACGAAGGATGCTTTTGGGTTTGTCTGCTGACCTATATTTTCCAAATTATCCATATAACATGAACACTTCCACAAAGAGGAAGAACTATTTGGTAATGTGGGAGTTACTTCCCCATAATTTTCCCTCAAACTAAAAACATAAAAATATGGCTTCTTCACCAATGGACTTTACCAGTAAACAGAAGAAAACATAGACCGATGGTAAAAGCAAGGTAATATAAAGACCACAACAATGCCAGGGTCTGGTCCAAAGAACTTGCAGCAGCTAGATTAACTGTCACGCCCTCATTGCAGAAGTGCTTCACCTGCAAACGTGCCAGGACTGGGGCACCTTCAAGAGATAAGACGGTTGGGAAGTCCGACACCTGTCCCATCAGCTGCAGGACCTGTCTGGGGTCAGGCCTCTCTCAATGCCCTGAAGGAACCCCACTGAGGACTCCCCACTTCCCTCCCATCCCTAAATGCCATGATCCCAGCATCACTGATAATGCTGAGTTACCTGTTCAGTGATTTGTTCAGAAAGCATCTCTGATATAAGGATGTTAAGCCCTCTTAGGAATGTACTCCCTAGCCATGAGCTAAGCCTGGACCCCTAAGGTGACAAAGGCTTCTAAGGAGACACAAGTGCTCTGTGGGCCCTTCCCAGTGGCAACGTTCCTCCAGGAAGGAGGGAATCTTGGCAGAAGGGTTGGTAGGAGTGAAGGGCTGGCTGGTTTGTCTGCCCAGTTATCCACTGGCCAAGCGGGGTCCAGCTTGTGTCGGGCACCACCCAGGGCCGTGGAGGGCAGAGGCAAGGCAGCCGTCAGCCTGGCAACTTACGTGGACACAGCGCAACACGGCAGAGGTCGGGAGCAGAGTGGACACTGGCCACCGCGTTGGAAGGAAAGACCCCTCGAGTGGCAGGAACTCAGTGCTGAGAAGTTCTTCCAGGCGTGGGCTGGCGTGCAGCCCTCGGGAATGGAGCTGCAGAAACCAGGTCTGGAGCTCACTGCTGACGGGTGGAGTGCAAGGCAGAGCCCAGTACAGAACAGAATCTGCTTCTCACCCCGCCCCTGCCTCGCAGAGAGGGGCCTGGGCAGGACCCAGTCATGTCCCAAGGACTGCCCCCCACAGGGATGTGGAAAGGACCCTGGGGCCCTTAACCTTTGCTAGGACTGTGTGTTCCCAGGGCCACCATGGGACGGTGCTGGGGGAGGGACAGCTGAACGGCTTGCCTAGCATTAAGTGCTGGTGACCAAGAAAACGGGGGTCCCTGCAGAGACACTGCAAAGATGGCACAACCAGGACCGGGAGACCCAGGAGACCCGAAGGCAGGCGCCAAAAAGCCCTGAGCTTTCGCCCTTAAAGAGGCCACAAGAGGAGAAACAGGGCAGGCAGAAGAGCCAGTGGAGGCCGCGGGGGCTCCCTGCTCAGCGGCCCTGTCTGTCCCCACGGCTGGGCGCACTGCCTACAAGCAGATGACAGCCACTGGCCTTCACACCAGACCTTCCTCTCCCGCTCATTCAAGAAGCTGCGGGCACGGGGCCGGTCCCCTCCCCCCTGGGAAGCATGGACACACTCTCCAAAAGAAAAAAGGTTTGTCCCCAAGACCCTGGTTTATGACTCCCTGCTTCTTACACCGGATTTCTCAATCCTGGTTTCTGCTGCTATTTCTGAACGACTTGCAAAGACATTCTCGGCTTTGGTCACACATAACGCAGCAAGGAATGCAGAACCTCTAGAACGAAGCTAAATGATCACACTTTGCAAAGCTGGACACACACTAGACAAGCGTATGATCGTATTACTTACAGGAAAATATAATTAGGCAAGTAAATAGATATGTATATACCTATGTCATATTTAATTGAAACATTAGCTTCCTATAGAATATGTACAAAGTGGATTCCAAATGAGAAAAAAATATTTTTTTAGAATTTATCGTTTCTATTTTCTTTGACTTCAAAGCCCCCATCCACACGGGCCAATTAACTGTCAACTGTATTGACAAACCTATGTTTATATTTTCAGTTTCCACTTTTCTGAGGGCATCATTCATCTATCTCATGGTAATAAATAACCCCTTGGATGACATATGATGATAAGGGAGTATCGAAATAATCCCAAATTAATGCCTGAAATACACACATATTTTATAGGTGAGCATAAAAGAGATAAGTGGGCTAGAATCTACTACTTTGTACACTGACCTAGGGATGAATACACTTCTATTACATTCCACATGCAACTTCATCGTGTATTCCTGCAGAAAAAAAAGCGTTCATTAAAAGCCAGCGGAATTATTAAGTTGGACCCTAGTAAGAATTTTACACTTGAACTAGAATGCAGTTATTGAGGCCGCTGATATTCTGACGAGCTACAATGCTGACGCTGCCTGCAAGCATGACGAAGATCGTGCCTGTCCAGGAGATGCAGATTTTTCAGTATTCAAAAAGTTTTTGTAACATATTTTTCTTATACATCCTCACAAATGTTCTAGATGGTTTCTATTATTCCAAATTCCCTCCAAAAAAAAATGTATTTGCCTACTGCCCTTATCTTTATATTTTAGAAAACAGTGTTTCGTTTTTCTGGTTTTTAAATGCAATCGGGAACCAAGGATTTACTTTCACTTTGCCTGCACTATGGCTCTGAATAAATAAAATCTGTAGTTATTACCCTTTTCCGTTAAAATGAACAGGAAGTAAGGAAACAGTGATAGCTAAACATTTCAAATGAGCACAGCAACAAGTACATGTAATGATAAAGCCACTGATGATAATTTTTACACTTCGAAAGACGGACAGAGCTGTGTTTCACTGCTCTCTGTTGTGTGCGGCTACCCTTCTGTTTCTCCAGTTAGACTAAATACAGAGAATATCAGTAAACTGGCAAAAATGGCGGCACCCCTATCTCAGAAAAGTGCTTTTTACTGCAAAAGCCTTAAACAGGCAGGCGCCCGTTCTCACAAACACAATGAGGGGAAAAGATGTTTTCCAAAATGAAATTTCAGGGGATGATTCTTTTCAAAGTAAGGTAACTCTAGGGGTGAGGCAATTCTGCAACTGAATCTAACATCTGTTTTAAGTCACAAAGGCCATTCGATTTTGTGGGTTGTACAATTTGCTATTTAACCAACTTTCTACAAAAGTGTGGTGAAATGGCAGCTTTTAAGCCAAGGGCACAGCCACTTCGCTGGCTCGAAGGGAAGGCCCGGGGGCCTCCAGGAAGGAGAGGCCAGCGACAGGCTGCACTGCCCCCAAAGTTGGGGCAGACGTGACTCCGAGGCTCTGGGCTCAGGTAACGTGCACCGTGTGGCAGGTTCCTGGCACCTGCACCAAGGTGTTTTATCTGTCAGAAAACACTGGCATTTGGTAAAAGCGGAGAGTAGTAGATGGTGGGCTGATGTAGCTATTAAAAAGAAGCTATGAGCTTGGGCACTTTCTGCCAGGGCACCGACCCTGGGTAGAAATGTCCACCAAATGCTCTTCCTCAACACAATTATATCTGGTGCCTCCATTTGCTAGAGTAGAAAGATTATGAAAAGGCCATCTATACCACCAAAATACTGCAGGCTCCAACCAGGAATAAATCCTCTGGGCCCCTCACCCCAACACCTTCAAGCAGGGCTCAGGACTCCATTACTGTGAATGTTCTTTGGCAAAAAATATTGACAAAATTCCGCTTTTCAGACCGTTATTGTCTCTGTGTACTTGATAGCAGCCGTCAGAACTTCACCTGCTGCGTTAAATTCTTGAGTTTGGGTGAAAAGAGAGCAAATCTGCCACATCTCAAGCCCCTCTTCTGGAGCAGCAGCAAATCAAATTATTTTTCAATTAAACTAGCTTTGTGCTTAAAAGAAAAAAAAAGGCTATGACTCTTTATTTTTTTTTTTCCCACACAGAAAGAACCAAAGCCATCGCCTCTCCTAAACCCCATGATTCAGGCATAATCTAAATGGCTTAGTATTCTTGGATAATACAGCTCATAAAATTAAATCTCCTATCAGAGATTTCAGTATCACTAACTGTGTGCTCTGAGCTCACAGGCAATCCAGTGATGGGAGCTCTGCATTTGGATGGCCTCTGATGGACCTGATGTAGGGCTCACAGGCTCTCTCTCTCTCTCTCTCTCTCTTTCTCTCTCTCACCCAGCCAGGTCTATGTGTGAAGACTATAGGAACCTATGATACCCCATCAGGGGCTGAACAGAGATCTGGAGCTGCCAATGTCACCTGCCCTTTCCTGAGGGAGGAGGGCCCCCCTTGAAGGGCACAGCACCTCTTGTTTTCCTTCCTTTGCCGTGGGACACACACAGCAGTTACACTCTCGCAGGCTGTGCAGTGCCCTGCAGAGAGCATCCATCTCAGCCGATTTCCTCCCAGAGATCCAGTCTTCAGTAGGAAATGCCCAACTAACAGATACTCTGTGTTGGACTTTCCCTTCAAAACGTCTGGTTTAAGAAACGCAAAATCAGAAACACCCATTTTGGTGGAATACAGACCTATAAGGCAAGGATGCTTCAGTAGCTGGGGGGCGGGGGGGTGGATATGCAAAGGGGTGTGAGCACATGTTTGCGGTGGCGAGGAGGGGGCCTCTCAGGACACCAAATCTGTTTCAGGGAGCTGTGTCAGTACAAGTCAGGGTCAAGGACTGGCCGAGATTTAACTCACAGAATAATCAGGGCGCTCAGTATAAGAAAACACCACCTCTCTTCTGTTATGTCCACACGATGGGCAGTGTGAGACAACTTGATATCATTTGCTACATGCCATGACGATGAATAATTTGCGACAGACACTGCCTGAAAGTCCCTTTCTAAGCAAGAGGCTCCCCCTCCCAGGGAACTGTATGCTCGCATCTCTGGTACAAGCCCTGATAAGACAAGAATTTCCCAGACTTGAAACACAAATTCTCTAGTTTCAGTAAACAAATAGTATAGGGCCAAAGGGGGCAACTCCTTAAAATAAAATAAGTCAGAAGAAACTGAGAAACCAAAAAGGCAGGTTTAGAAACTCCGTATTCTTATAGTTATATCATAAGGAAACACTCAGGTAGGTCTACAGCAACAGCCTCTACAAAGTCCTGATCTTTTCTTTTTAGCAGAGTGTCATACATTTTAAAATGGAAAGCACGATGCAGTATCATAAAAGAGTTAAGAAGGCATTTTAAATATCAATAAAATAGTTTAAAATGAACATTGACATACCCCTGAAAATCCAGGGGTTTCTGTAAATGTCTTCACTTTTTTTTAAAAAGAGAGACACCCGTACAGCATGCTTTCCTGTTTGTTTCCATAGCTTTAGGTAGCGCCAGCTATGTTCTTGAGTCCAACTTCTAAAAATACCAGTGTGGAATTCACCACCTCCCTACCATTCTCTTTTTACCTAAAGGCGAAAAGTAAATCCACTTTCTTTTCACCGATTGTAGGCCTGGTTTTAATTTGTGCAGTAGTCCTTTTGATAACAATGCCTAGTTAAAACATCCATTAAAAGTCTGTAGCAGGCATTTAATGGAAGGAAAATCTAATAGGGTTCCACTGAAACTCCTTCATTAGCTTTTAAAAGAGTTCTCTCCTATAGTGCTAACAGACACAGACAGACAGACAGACAGACAGACAGACAGACACACACACACACACACACACACACACACACACACACACGGGGGATGGAACCAAAGAGAGACAGAGACAGAGGTGAGAGAGAGAGAGAGGTGCTTTCACATATTTAGGGATGGATTATAAATCTTGGAAAAGAATTAGGTCAAATATTCTTTGCTTTTTTTCAGCTACCTAAACCAACTCTTACTAAATGAAGACCTTATTTTGTAACTCTCACCTGCTGTCTCCAAGCCGTAAAAAGCAGACTCACAGGAACACAGGGCTGAAGTAAACACTGTTTGAGGCCATCAGAGCTCGGAACACCCGAAAACATTCTCCACCAGGCAAAAGGCAGGACCGAAACAGGCCCGAGACGGGCAAAGCAAAATCTCCAGGAAGAGAGGCCTGAGTGCCGTGTTCTGACCCACAGCCCACGCCGTGCTGGAGAACTGGCTTCCAGTCTGCCTGCTGGGACTCGGGCAGCGCTCAGCTCATCCCCCAGTCAACAGAGGAGACAGGCCAGGCCGGCGTGGATATCCCTGTGGATGCTGTGCCCCAGACGGCAAAGTTCAACCCCCAAGGGCGTGGGGGGCAGAGCCCAGGGCAATGCCACTCCCTGCCGTCAGCTCCCCTCCTTCCTGATCTGACACACACAGTCCAACAAGCTTCCATCACCCTTTTCCTAATGTAGAGCCCACACTTGCTAGAATATTTCCTTATTTATCAGGAACTTGTCTTTTTTGGCTCTGTTTTCGTTTTAATTAATTAATTTATTTATGTTTGGCTGCGTTGGGTCTTCGTTGCCGTGCGTGGGCTTCTCATTGCGGTGGCTTCTCTTGTTGCGGAGCACGGGCTCTAGGCGCGCGGGCTTCAGTAGTTGTGGCTCATGGGCTCTAGAGCGCAGGCTCAGTAGTTGTGGCACATGGGCTTAGTTGCTCCGCAGCATGTGGGATCTTCCCGGACCAGGGCTTGAACCCGTGTCCCCTGCATTGGCAGACGGATTCTTAACCACTGCGCCACCAGGGAAGCCCGTCTTTTTTGGTTTTGATTTGGGGGGAACCCTGGTTACCAAGCTGTATGGGTTTCCCATGGTCTCACCCCAGCTCCACTTTTTCCATAAGCCCTGCTACTTCCAGAATGCACATGGTGTGTTACAGCTGAAAGCCGGCACCAAGACCCTGTTAACAATTTCGAGAAAAGGCAAAACTATCCAAGTTAAACTCAAAGGCGAACTGTGTACTTATAAAATACATTTTAAAAAAGCTTTCTGGACTCTCAAGCTAATTGAGAGTTGCCAGTCGGAAGATTTATGTTACAGATGAAACTGTATGGTGTCATTCTCCTAAATCCGAAGATTCCTCAGCCATTCCTACTGATTCTGCTAAAGGCCACTGGGACATGGCAGGGAGAGGATTCCCTTCCAACTGCCACTTACAAGGACAAATGCACCTTTTACTCACCCTTCAAATGACCTACAAGCTACCTGCTCCACAAAGCCCCCCGAGCATCCCCCAACCCACCCAGACAAGAGGCATCCCTTTTGGCTTGGACTCCCGCTAACAAGCTGTGTGAAAGTCCCCTGTAACCTGTATCACTTCCCATGTTATTAAGAGACGGACGTGCAGCCTCATCTCCCCAACTCAACCTGTGAGCTCGCAGGGTGAGGTCCAGCCTGCTATGTCGCGTTCCTCAAAGGGTTTCTTGGACACGGTGGGACCTCCAGAATGGTTGTCAGAAGAATGGGCTGGAAGTAACCGGGCTACATCACTTGTGCGTGATGAACGCCTCGTCCAGAGGTGACGAAAAGCCCCAGAAGAGTACACCAGGCCTGGCGGTTACACCCCCAAGGCCTGAGTCGCCCCTGAGTGGCTCTTTAACCCACCTGCCCTCGGAACCCCCAAGGACAGGGGCCCAGCCAGCCCAGCCCCCCTCCTGGCTGAGTTCCCGGTCCCTCCCTCCTCCAGTCCTCCCAGGCCTGCCCTCCTGAGGGGCTGGATGGCAGCCCTACCCCTGTTGTCCCTGGTGTGCAACCCCGGGACAGACGTGCAGGGGGAGTGACACACGCTTGCTGGCGAGGCCCCTCGTGGCGGGAGGGAGACACGGCCAGGAAGGACCAGGGACGGGACCACCAACACGAGGGACAGATGTGCCTGAGAATAAGCGGGAGCCACTGAGAAGCCCCTCGGAGGCCGTGGGTCTGGGCAGCGGTGAGGGTTCACCGGCGTTTCCATCTCGAGTCGCCGTGCTCCCCAGAGATGCCCACACCTCCTTCACCACCGCATCAAGCAGCCCTCGCTCCATGAGCATCTGTCCTGCAGGTGCGGGCCCTTCCCCGGGACAAGGTCACAGACGTCCCCGACAGGGTAGCAGACAGCAGCTTCCATGCCATAACCCCAAGTGAGGAACACGGTGGGGTTCGGTCCTTCAAATGCCATGGCAACGAACTCAAAGTGACTGATGCTACCCACTGACCGACCTCAGTGTGTTTCACGAGGTTTCACTCCATCACAGTACTGCAAGTTTCTTGGGGATGAGCCCTCTGGAGGCCCTTCCTTTTTGTCACCATCCCACTGGGTAGCGTTGCAGACTCCTCACAGCAGATCAGGAGTCACCTGTTGATACAAAAGTCCCCACGAGGGTCGGTGGTTCCTTCCTGTCACTTTGGGGTTGGCAACAGCCATGTTCAAAACACCGAGTGGACAAGATGTTTCTGTTAGTTGGTTATGATCAGCCATCGCTATTGGTTATCAATATCGGATATTTACAAGTCCTCCTGAGCACACAGGCGACTTCTCTACTGGCATCTGCAGTTAAAAGCTGTTGCCCGATGATAAGACACGTAAGTTTCTCCTTTGGTATCTACAGTGGATTGACTAGGTCCCCCAAAATCCATGTCTTCCCAGAACCTCACAAAGTGACGTTATTTTGAAACAGGGTCTTGGCAGATATAATTAGTTACGCTGGGATAAGGTCATAAAGATTAGGATGGGGGACTTCCCTGGTGGCGCAGTGGGTTGAGAGTCCACCTGCCGATGCAGGGGACGTGAGTTCGTGCCCCGGTCCAGAAAGATCCCACATGCCGCGGAGCGGCTGGGCCCGTGAGCCATGGCCGCTGAGCCTGCGCGTCCGGAGCCTGTGCTCCGCAGCGGGAGAGGCCACAGCAGTGAGAGGCCCGCGTACCGCAAAAAAAAAAAAAAAAAGAAGGATTAGGATGGGTCCTAAATCCCATGATTGGTGGACCTTATAACAAGAGGAAAGAACACACAGGGAAGAGGAGGCCATGGGACAACAGGGCAGAGATTGCAGGGATGCAGCCACAAGCCAAGGGACGCTGAGGTCTGCTAGGAGCCATGGGGAGCTGGGAGAGATGAGAAAGGATTCTTCCCTAGAGCCTTCAGGGGAAGCGTGGCCCAGACAGTGCCTTGATTTCTGACTCCCAGCCTCCAGAACTATGAGAGAATAAATTTCTATCGTTTTAACCACTGGTTTGTTTAAGTACTAAATTCCCTCTGGTTTTAATTTTTACCTGTTAGTTACGAGCTTCACTGAATAAGGAAGAAGACAAAGACGTTAGTTCAGAGAATTACAAGCAAAATGCAGCAGACAGTCTGGTCCCCACCATCCAGGTGCAGTGCTCCACCTGCAAGCACACACCTCTCTGATTCCTGACTCGGGCAGAAGGGGGCTGTCAGCGTGGACCTACCACCCCTGCCCCCTTCAGTGAAGTAAGTGTCTGGGTCAGCAAATCCTGCAAGCTCATGACAGAGCTAGAGCTTCTAAAGGGGACAGATGGGGACAGAGGCAGGACAGAAGTGGCACAGGCGTCAGCAGCAGACCACCCCCCCCGCCCCAGAACCTGGAACCCACAAATTCAAATGCCACAGGACACGAAGGTGTGTCCTGGAGAGGTGACCCATCTCCCTGCGGAATGGGATGTGTCCACTACTGTGTTCCTCACATCACAGACAGTAAGTACTTAGTCAGTCTCTGTTGATTGCTGAGGGGGGAAGACTGTCATCGGAGCAGCCACCGGGAGAAGCCACCCCAGCGGCGGCACGTCCTTTCTGGCGGGTGCAGGTGTGGAAGCAGGCGTCACACACTTGCTGAGCGGTAAGCACTGTCTTCCGACATCCAAACACTCACTTAAACCCAGAAAACACCCAGCACGTGAGCTGCTGTGCTTAATGCATTCATCTAAAGAGCAGGTCTGACTGGATGTTAACAATTATTGAGTGACTCCGAAGATCAAAAGTGAGTAGGTCTGTGTTCTGTGATGGCTACAAACTTGCGGATGGGATCCTCTTGTCGAGCTGACTTAGGGCAGGGGAGAAGAGGGAGCGTCAGGACACAACGCTACAAGCCTATATCCAGAGAGGACGCTGTGTGTGACCAGGTAGAGCTCCAGGTGAGCCCACGGGAGGCTTCCACCAGGGGAGGCGGGACCCTCCAAATCAAAGAGGAATCTGTGGTGCTTCGGGCCAGGGGTAGGTGGAAAGAAAGAGCGTGCTCAGGGGAGAGAAAGCACGGAGCACAGGGGCCCGCACAGAGCCCACGCAGCACCTGCGAGAGGGTGGCTCTTCCAGGATTGAGACAGAAGGCGGAAAGATGCTCAGTGATCCGCCCTTTGGATATTCACGGGACCGTAACCATTTGTAAACCATGAAGTTTCTTAGGAAACCTGTAGCACATTAAGTCTCACCCACATCTAAATATCTCATAAAAATTCCAAACTTGGCCAAAAAAAAATAAAAGTGGCAATGTCTTTCTCTCTTTAAAAGCCAACTCACTGTCCTTGAAATTTGCCGAACCATCACTTTCAAGGAAGAAGGATGCATCGAAAACCAAGTACAAGAGAGGAGAGGAGAAGATGGACAGTCTTTGAAAAAATTCCATATTTAGGGTGGCAGAACACGAGTTTAGATTTGCTTGGTAAAGCTACAGTTTACTTTTGTCAATGTTAAACTCTGCAAGGATATTTCTATTTCCCAGGGTCGAAAGTTCATAATTTATCTTGGAAGGATAAACTCTTCCAACGGGCTCAGGGAGGGACGTCAAGCACTTTGGTCCAAATTTTCTCCTACTCGTAACACATAACAAAGAAAAGCAGAGAAACAAACAGCCACACCCTGCCGCAGGCTCAGGACTGTCAACAAACACAGGGCTTCTCAAACCAGGGGCACCCGTGCTGAGTTTTCTCCCCGATGTTCACGGAGCATTTTCCTCACGCTTCGAACGTAAGTGTGTAAATCCCATACAAGGAACAAGACCCTTAAAATTCGTTCAAAAATAAAAGGAATTGACACTTGAATCTCATTCAAAAACGTATGTTCAAGAGAGTGAGAATTTTTTGAATAACCAACCGTTTACAATGAAAATTTAATTCAGCCGTTTAAATTTTGTATAAAAACTTCGTTTTATAAGTTTATTATTTTTTATAATGATTTCATAATTTTATAAAAATTAAATGACATAATAGTTTGCATAATCAGCCACAGTCAAGGTGGCCCTGTTCTTCCATAAGGAAATCATCACATGACCATACTTCTGAGTGATGGGGGAGGGGAAATGCCAAAAAAAGTGTCTTTTAGGGGTTCGAAGGGAGCTTAGCTTCAAGGTGCCCTTGAAATTTTAATCAAAAAACAAAATAAAACATTAGCACCAAAATATCAACTATTCATCTAATTAAGACCATTATCCTACCAGACGAGGATCTGAACAGGGGGTGTGCCACGACGCCGACGAAGCTTCGGGCCCCCGCCTTGCACCGGCCCTTTCTACAGCCCTGGGATCTCTGTGTCCACGGGGCCACCTGAGACGCGCAGAGCACCACACTTCCACCGGGGCTGGGAGGGCAGCTGTCTCCTCCCAGCCCAGCCCCCTCCATGGCACACCTCCCATGATGGCCATCGTGGTCTCATCTGGATAGGATAACGGTGGCTGAGTTGTGTGTGATGGCACATGTCTGATGGACCCCAACCATCCGAGATAAAAGACCACCTCCCCTTACCAGCACCAGACGGGTGGCTGGACCATCTTTTCATGCGGCTACACCACGTAGAAAACCAGATGCCTCAGGCAACTCATTAATTATATGTTATTTTTCTGGATTTTGTCATGTTTTTCAGCTTTTTAAGATTTGTGGTTTGCTCTGATTTCCTTTCTCGTACTAAATAAATCGTCACCCTCATACCTAACATTTTATTCACAGTTTTGTACTTATTTTCTTAAAGAAGCTCCGCCCGCAAACCTGGCTCCTGCCCCAGCACCGGACACCGTGAAATTCACAGACTATCCCTTGGGTCTCCATCTCGAGTGTTTAAGCCTGTGGGTCGCTCCCCGAGCTCTGCTGAGGCTCCGAGGCCAGACTCCTGCCTCCGATGAGCACGACTCAGTTGGTCTCACTCCAAGAACATGCTTCCCCTGTACAGGAAACAAATCACGTTTTTTCCTAGAACACTGTGACTTAATGTCCCAGTTTGCCGATTCTCAGTAATCTTAGAGCTCCCAGCGTACCCCACACAGGCAGCCCCAGGAACTGCCTGCTCGACGTCCACACTTGGCCAATGGAGTTTCACGGTGTGAATAGTCGTACACGGTAGTTAGACAATGTCCAGCAAACCCGTCCATCAATGCTTCAGTACGTGGACCACGTCTGCAGTCGCCGTGTCCTGACTGCAAATGTCTGCTCGCACCTCACACACAAGACTGCACGGAAGAACTCACCAGCGGGTAGCTCAAAAGAGTTAAAAACAAACCATAAGCCTGTTCAAGAAGGCTTCAGATAAATTAATATGTGAGACATAGGATGAGTTATTTAGAAATGAGGGCTATTTCTAAACATCCCTAACCTTTGAGCTTGATGTGTTAGAGAACATCCATGCTCTCCTTCAAAATCATGTTGCTGCCACTGGAGAAACAGAAACAGAAACAAACAAAATAGTGTGTGTGTGTGTGTGTGTGTGTGTGTGCACATGTGTACACGTGTGTACACACATATACGTATATGCAGGTGAGGGGTAAGATGTTTGTTCTCATCTCACACGTGAAGCATGAGAAAGATTCACAACCATGGTGCAGGAACCACTCTGACACGCAGCTTTCCAAGGAGAACAGAGCTCAGGAAGCCTCTGGTCCAGCTCCTTCGGTTTGTACTTGAAGAATCCGAGGCGCTAGCTGCAGCAGGTGAGCAGAAAGGCCAGGGATTATCCAGGCTTCAGCCCGAAGCTCCCTGCAGAGTTCTACCCCACACCCCAAAATTCCGAGACAGATTCCAGGGAGCTGTGTGACAAAAATTAAAACATGAACAACATATGGGTGGTTTCAGAGGTCAAGGAATCAAACCTTCTGGGCTTGATTTGTGTGACCTTACGTATCTTATTCTCAATGACCTCGAGACAATCTACATGACTCCAACTTCGGTAAGCCTCACTCTATACAATGGAGATAAGAGTAGGATCGCTGTAAAAATTAAATTACATAATGCGAGGGCAGTGTGCAGGAATACGGTCACGCTACAAGTATTTATTGAGCACCTACTATTTCCCAGGCACCGTTCCAGACACCACGTGGACAGCAATGAACAAAACAGACAAACCCCTATCCCCATGGAGCTTAAATTTTAAGAGAAAATGTCCACTACTATCACTGCTATTATTATTATTAGATGTTGGCATTTGCAAAGGTGCACTGAGAAGAATGCCACACCATATTTTATAACCAAATAACTGAATTTGTCCCTTAAACATGTGTTTTATAATCTAATGCCCCCACGTGCAAATGCAACTTTGGAGATACTGTCATAAAGGAAATGCGATTACATAACGACCTAAATGGGAAAAGAATTTTAAAAAGAATAGATGTATGTATAACTGAATCACTTTGCTGTACACCTGAAACTAACACAACATTGTTAATCAACTATACTCCGATAAAAAATAAAAAGTTTAAAAAAAAAGAAAAGAAAAAGAAATGCAATTTGGCAGCAGGCTTTCTACCTCTGGTCCAGCTGCATCCCGTCCCCAGTAAGAGGCACAGGAAGACACAGCTGCAGAGCAGTTTTAAAGAGATGAGAATTTTCTAGAATTGGGTCTGCAAATACCCTACCTACCTTAATGATTCCAGGGGAGGCCACAGGGAAGAATGTGTGACACATCTGTCACATGGGGAGGGACTAAGACACACCAACACCCTCAGAACATCAGCAGGGCCACCGGGTGATGACCAGCAGGGCCACTGGTGATGAGCAGTGCTCACAGCACTTAGCACATGCCCACTATGTATCACACAGAATTTCTCTATTAGACACAGATGTAGATGCAATGGCCAAAAAGAGGACTCTGATCTGAAGAGAGTACGGCCAGAGTCAGCCGTGCTACAGGGAGAGCAGTCTTCCAACTAAAGCTGGAAGAGCTGGTGTGAAGGGACTCGGGACGTGAGAGGAACCCCCGCAGGAAGCAGAGTGGCCTCCCCGCAGGAAGTGACGTGAGAGGAACCCCCCCGCAGGAAGCAGAGTGGCCTCCCCGCAGGAAGTGACGTGAGAGGAACCCCCTGCAGGAAGCAGAGTGGCCTCCCCGCTGTCCCTGGCAAAGGTAACAGGCAGATTATGGATGAACTACGTGGAGCCACAGAGGAAAGAACAGGTGAGAGAAACTGGAAAATGGATTTTTTGTTTCCCATATTCAATCCTGATCACATTTATTTCATCACTCAATGAAATGTTTACATCCACAGGATGCATAATAAAATATTTTAGGTAAAGTTAATATTGATAACCACTTTAGTTTTCAAAATATTCTCACTCTAGTGTGAGATCCATTAGCTCAAGGACCTTCCTTTCCTTCCTGGAAACCGGCAGGTGCTCAAAATAAATATTTACTGGAAAAATAAACCAACGAACGAACATTGGAGAAATGAGCCC
Organism: Phocoena phocoena; assembly: GCF_963924675.1. Classification (NCBI taxonomy): domain Eukaryota; kingdom Metazoa; phylum Chordata; class Mammalia; order Artiodactyla; family Phocoenidae; genus Phocoena; species Phocoena phocoena. The sequence continues at coordinate 4,095,554 of NC_089231.1, forward strand.
ATGAACTCTGAGGTAGGAATCAGTGTGAGTTAGAACAGTCCCGATTCACAGTGGCGAAATCTAACGTTTAAGGAAGAGGATAGGACCCCTCTAAGGATTCAGGGATGGTCAGTTTGGGGGTTGAGATTAAAGCCATCCCAGTGTTTTCTGCCCAATGGCATCAATGCACAAGCTGGGGTCACCCCGGAAAGTTCCCAAGAAATAATAATGAGAGTCAGTGACCCAACTCTGCATGTCAAGACAGCAAAACGCGATTGTAGGTTTCAGGTCCATATTTATTTCTTATTTATTTCAATATTTATCTCTGGTTCCAAGAGGATTTAAGGCAGCTTGATGTGCGCTCAGGAAGGCGCCTGGATTGAACCTCACACAGGATAACGCGTGTGAAGCAACTCCCAGCACAGGTGCGGTGGGTGTACCCACCGGCTCTTGGCAACTGGAAAACCTGGGTGCAGCGGCTTAATACCTTCATCACTCACAAGGGAAAGAAACTAATAATTATCGATATTGTCACTAGTAATAAAAGCAGTTTCTCAATAGAAAAAATCTTCCATGTGCTGGGTCTACTGAGAAGTCAAAGGAAAAGGCACTGCCATCCACCACAAGACCTAAAACTCATCTAAAAACCCACCATAATATCACAATTTCTCCCTCGAGTGTTTTATGAACAGCAAATATGAAGAGAAAAAAAATATTCTTACTGATACCCTTGAACTAAGTTTATAGAAATGTGTGTGTATAAATACGTCATATTTAACAGAAAGCTTAATGGAAATATCAAGAACCATTTTCTGGATGGGGGTTGGTACCCAAGAAGTAGCACACAAGCACACTAATGAAGGCCATCTCAAAAACAAAAGATACAAAGTTTAATGGGGAAAAAAAGCCTTTCAAATAACCACGCGAAAGCCCTGGCAGAGCAGTTATCATTCCCAAAGCATCGCCACTAACCCATCGTCCGGAACTATATTTACTATGACTTATTAGATTTTGGAGCAATTGTCCTCTGAAGAGCGCAGATACTGCAAAATAACTTTTAAAAAGTGTGCACAGATTTTATGAGGAACATTTCGAAAGCCAAGTGACACTGGAAATTGGTAGAGGAGAGAGAAGTCAAGGGGCAGGAGAGCCAAGGATGCGCAGAATCGGGGTTGGGAGAAGGCAGAGCAGCTGCAGGTTGGCCGGAAGGTGTGCAGGGAACCAGCAGCTGGAATCTCAAAGTGCAATAAAGGCTCCGAGGGGCCACCCCGTGTCTCTGGCCCACAGCCTGGCCCGGTCAGGCACGTGGCCAGCCATCATGTACACGTGGGATGCGGAAGATCCCCCCACTTACAGGATATATTTCAGCTCTTGTCTGTGTAGAGAGGGGCCCATCTAAAATTAGCATCTTCTCAATGACATGATGTGGAATCTGAAAGAGAACAAAACCCCGGGTGTGGCCTTGCATTTCAAAGAAGACAGCAAAAAGGGATACAGGCGATGTACAAATACTCCTACACTCTTAGGCGCCCCCTAGAAAGGGTATTTTTTTTTAAGCATTTTAAAAATCAATTAATCAATCCTGCCAACCCACTGCACAAAGGAAGCCTTACCAGTCTGTGTACTGCATCCCACACGGGGAGCAGGGCGGCCACGCAGGTGTGCAGGGAATGAGCACCTCAGTGTGGACCGTCCAACAGTTCAAAGGACGAACAGTCTTCCCGAGCGAGAAATGGAAGGCAGCTAGATACAACCCCTCAAAAAGGAAGTTATTTACAAGGTCCTTTAAACTGCAAAATTCTGCGAGTTACTGCAGGTCGTCAATATCAATCCACGGGCTGACTCACCCCATCCTACCCCGCCGGAAAAAGGAAAGGACCCCGGCACGTCTGTGATTCCCACGTGTGAACCCTGGTCACCCAGAACCAATGGCCCGAACGTGGTGTGCGTCTCAGCGCATTTCTTACAGGCGTGGGATGGTTGGGAAAGCCCTCATTTTAATATTGTTACTGTATTTATATATTCACCAGGAAAATCGACAGGCACATTGGAGCTTTGTTAAGAGAGGGCTTCTGTTTTTTCCTCCCTAAGTAAACTGTGCTATGATACTATTCCAGATTCCTCCCCGAAGATGAGAGAAGGCTGTACTTCATGAGACGCAGGAGAATATACTGGCAGTAAAGTATGTTTCTACAGTTCAAAGTTTTAAATGAGTAAGCAGGAAGGCTTTGGAAGGCTGCAGATATAACGAATATCACTCCTCTCTGTGGGCATGGGAGAACCGCTAGGAGAGAGTGAGAGGTGAGACCAGCCCAGGACTCAGAACCTCAGAGGCAGTGGCCAAGCCACGGACGACGTGTGGCTCCCACGACAGTCAGGTCTGTGAAATGGGCCCGTGCACGACATGACCCACAACCTCTCCCCTCATCTCCAAAATCCAAACAGCTCTGAGAACTTAAGGGTTTCTCCTAACTTTGTTATGGAAAGTCTAGCCTGCCCTGACCTCATTGACAGTAAAACCCGACCCAAAAGCACACGAGGGTACATGGTCTCTATTTATTCACTCCAAGTACCGTGAATATTCATACGTTTCACTGTAGGAAAATCCACGTTTCATTAAGATAAGGATGCAACAAACAGACAATATAGGCATTGAAGTTCTTTTCAAAAATCTAAAAAATTCTGACTTCCAAAACCTCAAGGATTTCAGGTAAAGGATTGTGGGTCCTCCCTTGAAACTTCCCCACCGGTGGTCTGGGGGTGGGGAACGCACCAGGACTCCCTTTACAGTTTACCTGGAGTCCCAGTATATACTGGGCACATGAGAAGCCATGATCGGAAAACTCTTTTCCAACTGGCAGAACTATCCACTAGAAGGAAATGTTTCATACCCTCAGAAATACCTAACCAATGAACAAATGAAAAAATAATTGATGAAAAATTGAGTAAGGCAAACCTAATTCCCAAATTAAACTTATTTTAGACTTTCCAAAATACATGCTAAAGATCTCTCAGCTACATGGTCTGAATATCCACCAGCAAAATCAAGTAAATAAATCCTCCAGGTAATTCGAATTAAAGATGATCTATTCTGTGACAAAGAGTTGCCTCAAATTTGGATTTATTGCTGTAAATTCCCTGTGTAGATACATTACAATCCCAACTGAGAAACAAAGGAAACATCCCTACTTGGAAGGTTCACAAATGTTGGGAATCTGACCTAAATGATTAAAAATAGGTCACAATATGCATTTGTTTTCCTTGCTAGGGGAACTATTTGGAGCCCTGTGAGTATCTAAAATTCAGTACAGGGTACAGGGAGGTACTACTGCCTACACTTTAGCTGGTGTACTGCCTACACCAAGAACTGTCCCGTCAATGTCAGCAATGCTTCAGAGAGACTCTAAACGCTCTGGTTGGGGGGGTGGGGGTGACAGATGCAGAATCAGAAGGACCCCAGCAGACACCGGGACCTGGCAGAAACAGAACACGGCGGTGACGTGACGAGCAAGGCTTGGTGTCCACTCCAAGCTGAGCAGCCACAGGTCCCAGTGAAGGAGCCAGCGGACAATGGCCACACACCCACCGCCTGGGACCCAACAGGACAGAAACGGCATCTCACCTCACAGCACCCACTGCCAACCCCCAAACGCTGTCGGACTGGCCTCCAACCTGGGCTGTGTGCTGAACAGCTGGGGTTTGCTTTTTCCCACCAGCGAACTGATGTTTGCTCTTCTTCAACTGGCTTATTGAAATACTATAAATCATCTGGTTCGCCTCCCATCTCCTTGTGGCACTCATTTGGGTCTCCCTGCGCAGCACCAACATGGAAGGGGTGAAAGTGTTTAAAGGATATTTTCGAGTTTCCCGTCCAGGCATTTTCCATCCGCTCCTTTGTTCCTTTTTTTCTCAGAGGAGCCAGGAAGGGCCCGTGCTACCCCCAACAAATGGCAGGGCGGTCGGGGGACTGGAGGAAGAGGGACAACAGCTCTTTAATTTTGCACACATGATGTGTTCAACCACTAAGGTCATACCTGCGTGCGGTGACTGACAGCGCTTCAGCTTGATTCAAAGCAAACAGCTGCTGGTTTGATTGCCTAGCAACTAAAAAATGACGGATGACCCTTAAGATGGATAACTCCCATAAATCACCTCATTCAAACGCTCCAAGAAAAAAATTAAAAAACAATGGTTTTCATGACACTTGCTGCACTCCATAATGCGCCGTGATAAATTTGGCCTCCTTAAGGATGCATGGCTGTGTCTGCTGAAGTTCGGGCACTTTTGTTCCCATTTTCCATCTTCCTGGAAGCTGCAGGCCCCTCCGTAAGGTGTGTGTGTGTGTGTGTGTGTGTGTGTGTGTGTGTGTGAACAGGCTTCACGGTCGGAAACTTGACTTCCTGAGCGCCTGCCCGGCATTACAAGCCAGAGGGGGGCTGTGCTGAATCCCCCCCTACACACACAGCTTTTAATCAGGAAGCGGTGGTCCTACATCATCACCAAGATGGCAGAGGAGCCCATGCATTAATAATGGTTACAATATATTTAGTGTAATGACTTGACCTCAGCCAACATCATGGACGCCATGATTCATACGAGTTTGATAGACTACTTCCTGTTTGCAGATATTTCATAGGTCCCTAAAAGGCCAAGAATGTGCTCTTAGCTTGCAAATAAACACAGACCTGTACCCCAACGAGACTGACGGGAGAGCTTGGTATCTGTCCCTTAAAACACCCACATCGTCCGCCAGTACACAGATGCCCTTACTTTTCCAGGCGTTATTTTACCTTCTCTACCTAACATTCAAGAGTGGGTGCCAGGGGATTTCTCTGGCGGTCCAGCGGTTAAGACTTCGAGCTCCCACTGCAGGGGGCACAGATTCGATCCCTGGTCAGGGAACTAAGATCCCACATGCCGCACGGTGCAGCCGGAAAAAAAAAAAAAAGAGCGGGTGCCAGAAATTCATTTCACCCTCTTTCTTTGGCCCTGTCTTTTTGTTACACTGGGTTTCGGTTTTCTGTTTTTAAGGTGCATCGATAGCACAGGAAGGCTGCTCCCAAGAGAAACATCCCACCGCAGACTTGGGTTAGCGGTTTGAAATAGAAAAAAGGTTCCTGTTTCCCAATCCCCTCCCATCACTGCTCGCCGGTCCATTCAGCCTGCTGGACGTGGCGGCCGCCCCATTCCCCTGTCCTGGAGGAGCCAGGCCTTTCTCACCGAGGTGCGCGGTCATCCGACAAGCGTGCTGTGCTGGGCTCGGGGGGAAGGGAGACTAGGCGGTCCTGCCCTCTCGGAGCCCAGCGTCTCCGGGGACACACACACGCCCTGGAGCAACTTTACGAACAGAGACAAGCATTGGGGAGTCCCGCAGCCTGGCATGTGCCCCTCAGACTGGGCACCCCCCGAAAGCTGATTAGTTTCCAATGCTGAAAAGAAGGAATGACTTTGGGTTCAGCGCATTGCACAACTGCAAGGAACTGTCTATGTTTAAATCCCGAAGGGGGCGGGAAGGGTAGTTAGTCCAGGTGACAGTCTGAGCCTCAGAGCTGCTCTGGGGCCAGTGGTGGCAGCCCTCTGCAGGAGCTGCTCTGGGGCCAGTGGTGGCGGCCCTCTGCAGGTCAGCGCGACCCGGCTCCACGGAGAGCACCTGGCCCCGGGGCCCCGTGTCAGGCCGGCACCAGGATGGACGAGGCGCAGCTGCCCGACACCCGCCCAGCTGGGCTGAGCCTCACTTTCAGAAGCTCCTCCACCCACCATCTGCACCCACCACCCTGAAATGGAAGAAAAGAAATCAAGCAACATTAGCAACAAATAAATGAGTTAGGGGCAAAAGAGCCATGCCCCAGGCAGACAATGCTCTCGACCCAGGTACGGCAGGTGGAGCGACCTGTCCGAAATGAAGTGAGCACCCCCTGCCGCCCGCCCCCCCCCCCCGGGTGGGTGTGCTGACACTCGAGCTTCCAGGATCCGCCCCACGAAGGAATTGCAAATCCACTAGGATGTCCAGTGCTACAATTTTCTAAGAACAGAGATAGGAGAGCCAGTCCTTGCAAGGTTGAACTTTTGATGCCCTGATCCTGGGCGGGAAGATCCCTTAGCCCCCAGCTGAGCCAGCATCAGAAACTCCGGCACAGCAAAGCGAGGTGAGAAAAGCTGCTATTAATTAGGTCGATGGACGCCTTCCACTGCATATGCTCCTACCTTTAGACACCCAGAGATAACTGCACATTCTCCCCAAAGCTTCATGCTCCTGACACAGAAGTGTTTCAGCTTCATTTGTCTCCCTAAATATAAATGGTCGCTATCTGTAGCACTTAGGAGAGGCTAGCTGGCTTCAAATAAATAGCACCTTAACCGTTTCCCTGATAACGGTACGCTCTGGGGTGCAACTCCATTTCTAATACGATCGGATCGGAGTCCTACAGGAATAAGGAAGCTCTGGAGCTTGGGCTTTAAGGCACGTCTGCAGGGCCACGGGCTGGGCCACCTCGCTTTCTCAGCACTTCTGACTGGCCTCCACCTCCCCGGGGAGGCCTTGGGGCGGGAACCCACTCAACAGGACAAGCCGGTGTGCTGTCCCTTTAAAACTGAAATGCTTGTTTCCTTTCTGTAAGAAAAGTAAATCACGCTATAGTGAGTTGAGCTTTGAAAAAAACATCCATCTATTAAAGTTCATGGATTCGCATTTCCAGATTGTCCCTCCCCTGGCTGGGTCTCAAGTTACAGCCTTGTACAACCCAAGTCTAAATAATATTCACCATGATAAATGGCACCATAACTCCGATATCCACAATCAATCTTTGCTTTAAAGATACATCCATCTTCAATAATGTTGATGGGGATTCTGTAAAATGGGAAACGTGACTGTTTTCCTGACCTCGTGACGGTGGAGAAGGAAGCTCTGAGTGAGGGCTGTCAGCTCACATCTGGCTGCAAAAATAAATTAGCCTTATGTAGACAAATGAAAGGGCCAGCTCTGCCTAGAAAACAGCCACTCCTGAGCAATGGCTAATTTATAGGACTTCTTTCTGGAAAGTTCCTGGCTGAGGGAACAGTCCGCTTAGCTATCTCTTTAAATGATATCTGAAGCTGTAAATAACTTCAGTCCTGGGAGGACACAAAGTACAAAGGGGTAGCGATGGGAGAAACAATCACTTTTCTCACATTCTCACACAGGATTAAAATGCAAAACTCTTCCCTTCAAGGGGGAGAAAAAATTTTTTTCCTTTTAACCAAATGCTTTTATATTTTAACACTGCACTCCCCTCTGGCGGATTTTTTTCCTTCCTTTTCACTTTGGTTGTTTTCGGTTGGTTTCGGGACTCACAGGGAAAGTATGCGATCTGGGGGGTAAGGAAGGGTAGCCTTTTCTCTTCCTCCTCAAAACAAATCCTTTCAAGCAAGGGTGACACCGAACCCCATCACTGTCTTTGCGGGGGCAGGGATGGGGTTACAGATTCTAAGCAACAGAGAAGGAGAAGAAACATCTATTGGGTTTTAGTAGGTGGTGTCAAAAATAGCTTGGAGTACAAAACACTCACTAGGCAAGCCCTAAAATAAAGAGAAGACCGAACTTCTGCTGGGAGGAGCGGGGGACCGACTTTCTTTAATACAAGGGAGACTCTTTATCACTGTTCTTCATGCTTCTGACCTTGTCGTGCTCGGGAAAACTTAGGGTTTGAATTCTTAAAGTCACTGAAAAGTGGGAGGAGAAAGGAGAGGCTGCGCTTTGTGGGGTGTACCTACACAGCAATTGTGGGGGGGCATCCCAGGCTGCACCAAGCCCCTGCTGGGGTCTCAGACCCCCTCCGGCTGGACCCTGTATGGTTGCTGTGTGCTGAGGTGAGGAGGGTTAATGCCGTGAAGGTTGAAGGACTTACAGTAATGCTGTGAAGACAGAAACATCACAGGCTTTCCTGGCAAGGGGCTTACAGAGGGTAGGAGGGGACTGCAAAATGAACTCTCTCAGGCTTTGTCGGCAGCCTTTCCCAAGGCCCAGCCTGGCCCCTTTGATAAATGACACATGTCATTCTGTCACAGGCTGACAGTGCAGCTGGGAGGGCTGGTGATGTATGGCTCCAGTGAAAAGGAAATCAACTTTTTGGCACCGAGCGAGCCTGTACCCTGTATAAGGATTTTGTTTCTCAAAAAGTGAAAGATAGACTTAGGATTAAAAAAAAAAAAAAAAAAAAAAAAAGAAGGTTGAAAAACAGATTGAACGACAGCTTACACTTAACATAAATTAACTCAGTAATGGCGAAATGTGCTAGCCTGTGATAAATAAAAGCTACATTAGTCAATTATTAATCACACTCTAACTTGTAGCCAGAACCCATGACTTAAATCTGGGGCCTGAGCTGCCTTACAAACAGATAAGACAGTGCCTGATAGATGTCTTCCAGAGGGCAATCAGGGAGGAAGCAAAGACTCAGTGGGCTCACCAATGGGAACGGTGGAGGGTTCTAGAAAAACAGGGGAGGGGGGAGCGGGGAGCAGAGAGAGACCCATTCCTTGGAGACAGACTATCTACTGACTGTGTAAGGAAAATTAAATGTACGAACAGCTACATCCAAATACTTGTTTTTCCCTCTCAGGTCTTATTCGGTCTGAATATTCAAGACATTTGTGTGCCGCAACCAACTGTTTACATTTGTATATATAACTTTGCCTTGAAAATACGTTGCTAGTTTTGCACACACACACACACACACACACACACACCACTTCCTCTTGCACATCTTTTACATCTGATCCCCCTTATGGGGGTTTTCCTGGAGATAGCACTTATTTCCAAACTAACTGTTTAGCACAGACTATATTTTAAGCCTACGTTTTAACTGTTTAGCACAGACTATATTTTAAGCCTTCTGTGAGGGGACATACTTCCATATGCCTTGACACACACAAATTGACATTTGACATTCATGCAGAGCAAGCCTGCCTCTCAACCAAGTGGCTTTTGTTGGGCTGAGTTCTAAACAACTCATGCCCCAAAAATCCACATGGAGAACCTATTCTCAGAGCACTTATGGCTTGGAGGGATCCCTATTCCTTGTCTCCAAAAGACCTGCTGAGGTTGTGAGGTCCCTTCTGATGTTCAAAAGGACATGCTGAGGTTACGGACAGAGAAGGGGCCCGCTCGCAGTTGGGAAAGTCACGTGTACACCTTCATGGAAGGAACTGTGAGAAGCCACATCTCTGGGACTTCCCTGGTGGCGCAGTGGTTAAGAATCCACCTGCCAATGCAGGGGACAGGGGTTCGAGCCCTGGTCCGGGAACATCTCACATGCCGCAGAGCAACTAAGCCCAAGTGCCACAACTACTGAGTCTGCGCTCTAGAGCCCAAAAGCCACAACTACTGAAACCAACGCACCTACAGCCCGAGCTCCGCAACAAGAGAAGCCACCGCAACGAGAAGCCCGCGCACCGCAACGAAGAGTAGCCCCCGCTCGCCGCAACAAGAGAAAGCCCGCGCGCAGCAGTGAAGACCCAACACAGCCAAAATAAATTAATTTAAAAAAAAGAAAGAAGCCACATCTCCGACGATGTCCCTGCGAGTTCCAAAGTTTCACTCACCTACCACCACGCCTCGCTTGCACACAGTAGATGGTCAAAAAACACCTGCTGAAGTCAATTCAAAATACCCCATTGTCCCGTAACAAAGAGTAAGCCATTTCACTTGAAAAAGCCGCCGTCAGGTTTCCAGCCTCCCCTTCCACGATTTAAGATGCAGGGAACCCAGGAAGCATTTCCCAAAGTCCTGTTCACCCATCATCACGGGCAATCGTCTCACACACTCTTGCTACCAAGAATTCCACCCGGTCCGACTTCTGGGTCTTCTGTGAGGGGACATACTTCCATATGCCTTGACACACACGTGGCAGAAGGGCCCGGAAGCTGTTGATGTCAGCTTCAGCTTACTTCCGATTTTACAAGTAAAAAGAAACTCGAATTTTACCATACACAAATTCTCTGTGCACAACCAGCTTTTATAAAAAACAAAAGGGACAGCTGTTGCTTCATGACAGCTGCGCCCTCCAACTCAGGGTGCTAAGATGGGTTAAGTGGATCATGGAGTGGTAGAGTAGCAACCTCTGGGGGGCCTCTAATAATCTAAACCCTTCATTTACAGTAAGGAAACTGAGGTCCAGGGAAGAAAAGAAAAAAAACTTTAGTGAAAGAACAAAGACCCAGACCTCTGCCCCACATCTGGGGCTTGCCCTGGTGTACAACGCGGGGCTCAAGGATCAATGTGCAGTCGGCCTTCTGACTTTAAACGTGTACAATTCACAGGCGGGCTCCAAATCGAGTCAAAATGTTTAAACTCGCCTCCAACACCAATGGTTTCTTCCATGGCTATAAAGAAGAGCGTGAGGGGGAAAAAAAAATCATACATTAAAACACAGGCTGATGTTTAAACTTCTCCCTTCCTCCAGCTGAAATATAATTTTTCTTTAGTCCATAAAAAATTCAGATAGTGTGCAGAATGTTTATATATTACCAAGGTCCCTCTTTAAAAGGTTTATACTTTTACTTTATGACCTGTCCTTGATTTGACACTTCCGCTCATCAGAAAGGGATTTATAAAATAATCCTGAAGGTGAGGAACACACATGTGTCAGGGACTAGCTGGGTTTCATGACACGAAATTTAAGAAGAGAAAGAAATCCTGTTAAGCTCTCTTTAGTCACCAATAGACATCAAAGGTAATAATTAAAGAAGACAGACGTCATAAAACATAAATTTATGTCTCTTTTAATAATGCACAAGCACCATAGTGTGTAAAACATCTATTAGGTTGAAAGAACACGAACACGTTCCAATAAGAAAAATCTATGTTTTGTTTGGGAGTATTTTCCCTTCCTTTAAAAAAAAAAAAAAAAAAGTGAGGATCCTTTTTTTTTTTTAACAAGTTTAAACCAAAGTCTTTCAAAACCTTTGCCATCTGTGGGTACATGAACTATGAATGACCCCGAATGATTTGCACTGTGCTCAGAATCCCTTAGAAAGCACGGGAAAAAGTATCATTAACAATGACTGATGAATGTCAGTCAGGGTTGACCTCATCCAGGCTTTGGTCTCTGCCTCAGTAATAAGCTATCCTTTATTAGTACCAACACTCCATAAAAGGGGTGTGTTTAGTCACAGGATAGCGGCCTTCTAACGCCCATTGCTTCTCCCAGAAAGATTGATTAGCGCTCATTTTTACTGTCTTCCCTGCATATACAGGGCAGAGCTGCAGTGACTCAGGCCTGCAAGCCACAAACTGGAGTCAGGAGGTGGGGAAAGGATGCCTAGCAAGAGGGTTGGTTGCAGGGAGGGGGGGGGGGGTGTCAATTTTTTTTTTTTTAAGGAATCCGCCTTTCAGAAACGACCTAACCACAAAACCATATGTGTATTCGATTCCAGGGCCTGGAAAGAAAGGCTGGGAAAACAAATGTGTCTGCAGAAACGGGACTGAAGGAGCTACTTAAGTGTTAACTAGTCTTGAAAACAGAAGGGGATCCTGGCCTGCAGCTCTCTCCCTGTCTCTCCCAAATCAGCGATTCCCAGTGAATCAATGAGGAGCCTGCCTGCAGAATTAGGCCTCATAACCAGCCTGACATCAAAACACAAAGATGTAATTATTACCCATTAAAACTGAACATGTGTGAAACTTAAAAAAAAAAAAAAACTTCCCTCTACAAGCACATAAGAATCCATCTACTGCTTTTGTATTAAACTACTAAATTATTTTTAAGAAGCAATTGCTATAGAAACAGACACACGAATTTATACATATATAAAATCTCCACGTATCCCTCAAGCCCTTGGACCACCTCAACTCTTGGGGAGATAACTCAGGGCCCTGGATTCCCAGGAGGAAAAACGGAGGCATAAATGTATTATTATCTTTGTCATCACCGCTGTAACCATCGGGAGATACCAGGTCCTGCAGCACCAGGAGGAACGGAAGGGCCGCTGCCATCTAACACTTTGAGCAGGTGTTCCACAGAACAAATGGAGAGAATGCATCCCACGCGATCTCCTCCATTCCAAATACGTCTATAAACAAATTTAGCTCAGAGGGTGATTAATTTGCAGAAACCCTTTGGGAATCAGCCAGACTCTCAGTAGTCTAATGCCTTCAGCCAGCTACTCCCAGAAATTTAGCCAAACACCACAAGCTCCGACTTCCAGAGAAGCGCCTGAGAACCTGGGGATTCGGTTACCATGCGCACAGCACCTACTGGATTTGAATGTGTTTCCATAAAAAAAGAGCAGGATGGGGGGCGGGGAGTGTCTGAGAACTCGGCTTAAACGTAGCCTCCCTAAAGCCAGCCCTTAGCATCCCCTGTTAAGTAACTCAGAAGGTGGCAGGGGGAAGAGGGACCCAGCCGGTCCTCCCACCATCCCCACGGGGCTGGGCACAGGTAGGTGTCAACGGCCTTGAACCTGAACCGGTGGAGGGGCTGGGACCATTCCTCCGCCCCATGACACCAGCTCCCAGGGACTGAGCATGGAAAAGGGGAGGAGCTGAAGAGAGACAGGAGACAAGGCTCTTTTGTGATCACCGCAGTTCCAAGTTGGTTTTCTCTGAGAGCTTTTGAGACACTCGTTTTCCCAGTTCATGAAAAGTGGGAGGCAAACACGCTCAAAAATCCCTCTCAGCATCTCCCAATTCGCCTAGATATGAGATTCCTTTTGCTTCCTTTTTCTAAAATAAACTCTTATTCTCGATTTTAAATCGACAAATAATGCCAAATAATGAGTTCAATACCTGCTGAATAAAAGTAAGGCAACTTTGCTCCGGCACAAAATAAAACACGGCAAGGTAACCCCATCCCCTGGCTCACAACCACGCAAACTGCAGCTGTAAAACACAGACCGTGTGCTGCTTCCTTTCAAGCCCCCCCCCCCATGCGCTATTTTCATAAATGTTATCAGTGTTTCGAGTGTAATTCACTGAGTACTAACAATCTGAGTTACTTCCTGGCTGACTTTGAATATTTATTAGACTGTTTATTTCCAATTACTTTCTGGAGTTACAGCAGTTTCCTTCGATTTTAAAATTTTTTTAAATATATATATTCTCAAAGTTTGGGGGGGCAGTGCAAAGAGATTTCTGCACAGCACAGTATCGCTGAGGCATGGTTTATGGTCACATTACTTGTCTGCATTTGGCTTTTCCGGATGCCAGTACCCTCCCAGGTAACAATAAAGCTTAGCAGGAAAAAACAGACATGTTTTACTGTTATTTTCATGTCGCCAAGAACTGAAGCAGCACAGGCTCTTATAGAGTATTACACAGTTTACTGCATTAATAATAGGATGGCCCACTGCTGTGACACATTCTGTACTTGAAATAAATATTAGTCACGATAGTTGCGTTTTAAATCCATATATTTTAAAGCTGTGCTGTAACAATGACACGAGCGCCAGGGATGACTTGCCAATAAGGCGTATTAACCATTTTGAAAAGAGCCTTCAGTTCAGTTCAGTGTTCAATGGTATGTCGTACCATTTCTCGCTATGAATCTTGCAGCTGGCTTTTAAAAATAGTAAAATGTAATAAATACAGGTTTCTGAAAAGTTCACATTCCCAAGTCAGAATGTATACTGACCTTCACTGCTGATTTAATTTATTTCATCATCTGATCTTGCTGAAGACACACTTTACTTTGAACTAAAAACTGAGGAGATTTTTTACAACCAAATTTTCTAAACCTCGATTCAGTCCCAGCTCATCACTCCCTCCTATATATCCACGCCTTCAAGCAAGCTTTAGAGTGGAATTTATAAGCATGTAAGTACTTGACCTATATTTACCATATGCTAATTTCCTCCAGAAAGGAACTACGGGACACACCTTTTAAAACTGCAGCTAGCAAGTTGAGGCAGAAATGCCCATATTTCCAATTTGGAAACGCACATCGGGTTCAATATGTATGGTTAACGCTGGCCCTGCTGCGAGCAGAAACACAGGCCTGGGAAGCAGTCCTGTGATGGTGGCTTGGAGGGATTCTACTTGGCTATTTTCCTGCAGAATGTGCCACAATCACGAGAATGAGGAAATCCTGGATTACATTTTGCCAGGAAAAGAGAAATGGTCAAATCTATAATGGTGCCTTTGATTCTCGACTTTTTTCCTTTAAAAACAAAAGACAGATCCTTGTCCGTGTTGGCGCAGAATTTGAGAAAAACACAATGGACAGAGAAAGAAAAAAATGTCTATCATCTCAAAAACCTGCCTACTGTTGCAGCAGCCTGTGGACGAACAACAGAAGGAGAGCCAGAAACGAGGGAAACACGAAAAGGGTTCGCAGGCGGTGGAGCCCAGAGGCCTTCCTAGGCAAGACCAAGTGAAAAGAACATCAAAGTTGGGATTCGACCTTAATGCTTGGGTTTGATTGTACTGTGAAACAATGGACTCTCTCAACAATTTAACGCTAATTAAAACAGAAATCCAATCCAGATATTCCCCAACCAGCAAATCCAAGCAGGTGACTGAAAGGAGGAAGCACCAAACCAGGGCTGAGCCCCAAACCCTCTCTAGAAACAATCCCCTTCCCCTTGCCTGACAATAACCATTAAGAATGGTAGCTGGAGGCCTGTTTATTCCAGTTGTCAGTAAACAGCTCTGTTGGGTTTTTCCAAGTACATAAGTTTAAGAATATATTTCTCCGGTGAAGTTAAAATGTAAGAAAGACTTCGTTCAGCCGCTTATCATCTATACACATTTCACTATCTTCTATGACCCCGAAGAAAACAGGCTCACGTAAAAAAACTAACCTTTTCTTTTTAAAGTCAGTGTCAACTATCGCTGTGTCCACATGTAGAGCACAGTGTTTTATACGCAGAAGGACCCTGCCTGCAAGCGTAGATTTTCGTGCTTCTGTAAGGCTCCTCTGAAAGGAAATATTAACAAACTGGATTTTAAAATGTAGCCAAATTCTTCCTTGCTCAGTTTGCTGTGAAATGCGTGTGAGGCCCCTGACTCCTGACAGTACGGAGGTTTTTACATTTCAGCACGGGTTATGTAAACAGTTGGACAGCATGGCATCAAAACAGACCCTGGGATTTGCCATTCCCCTGTATGACAAGGCACGGATTACAGGTATTTCCATGTCTACAGGTATGTGGGCAAGTGTGCTGTACACACCTCTGCGCCTATGGCATACAGGAACCACACAACACAAGGCACACTTACAGATGCATGCGACCAGGATCACGTGTGCAGAGAATGGTCACCGCATCACTTATTTCATTATTAGAAAAATTTCTAGCAAGAAGGCCTGTATCAAGTATCACTGCTCTTAAAGGGCTTTTGCATTCCCAAAGAACACTGGGTTGTTCTTGGGTTGTTTTTTTTTTTCCCCTAAAAAAGAAGTCTGCAAGAAAGAGTTCAAGAATTCTTTAAAATCCATGGCTGTATCAAAAAGCAAAGGCTCCATGGGAAAGATTACGATTATTCTACAGCAAGGAAGGCCCTGAACTACTTCGGATTTAACCTCTACTTCACCTAACTGATGTCATAACAATGGCGCTTAGTTTGTCTCAAGGACAAATGATCTCGCGAGGCTGTATACAATTCAAGGAGTGTTATCGCAACAGCAAACTGCTGTCCCCAAAATTATATTCATTGCTTTTCAAAATGTTATCAACTTAATAAATAAATACCTTCGCGGGTGAAAAATACAGTGGTGCTTTATTTTGTTTGTAAGGACATCCTCTACCAACCCTATTGATAAAACCTTAAAAAAAAATTACCTCCTACTCTTCTGCCCAGCTACACCTTTTCATTAACTATATTAAATATATCAAACATTCGAACTGATGTTTACATTTCACAACCCTGATCTCTTAGGTCAGATTCTTTCCTTCAGTACTCTTTTCCGCCAGCAGCCTACTGTTCCCCGAAATCAATACTGAGTACACTGTATCATTTAAAAAATGATTTCCACTCTTCCACCACAGCACCACAAACGTACTCACAAATATTTTCAACCTTTCTTGGCAAATCAATTTTGTCTTCGGTCATCTTAATTCTTAATATTCTCTAGCATTATCTATTTTTATTGCGGTTGTTATTCTTGAAAAAAAAAAACAAAAACAGTAAAATATCTACATGGTCACGGATGTTGGAAGCCAGCAAACAGTCCTGCCAGCAGGCAGCACTGCCTGACTTCCCTCCTGGTCAGGTAGCTCTCCGTGAGGCTCCACCTCATCCTCAAGAAAGTCCCAATAAAACGCTTTCCGCCCTTTGTCCATCGTGAACTTGAGCCTGGCGCTGGGGTAATTTACCATCTCCCTTTTATAGGCTTTTCCGAGAGGAACCAGAAAACAGTAAGGGGCCGGCATGGGTGCGGGCAGCCCAGGACGGAGGGGGGCAGGCTGACCTGGGCCGCGGCCCCCCGAGGTGTACAGGTGCTGCTACCGCCCTTGGCTAAGTGGGGCTTGTCTTGTTCACGACCTACAATGATGAACGTGTTTTCAACCATAGTCTCGTGGAAGATTGTTCTAGACCTGGCCTCTCAGGGAACATATATCCACCCTTAGCTGGGTATAGGCACATTTAATCAGCAGCTAATAACTGTACAGGAGGGGCCGCTCCCCTTCATAAATCAATGTGCAAAATTGCTAATACACTAGTTATCGATTAGCACACCAACACTCATTTCGAGGCTATAGCTAAGAACTAACAAAGTGACAAGGGTAAAGTGTTATTTCTTTCACACGTAGACAGCTGGGCTGGAAAAATGATTCCAGCAGGCAGTAATTCTTAATTGACACCTGTCAAGATTATGGCGGCAGACACAGCTGCTGCAGGAAAATTCGTCCCTCGCCCTGTTCATCTGTCAGCTTTAATACCCTTCCTATGCACATTTTTTTTTTTCCTTTGCTCTAATCTACCTAAATTGTCCTGGCTTTTGTTTGAAACCTGGGTTTTGGTAGCAGTTAATCCCTTCCTAATATCAGCCCTGTCTACGATTCAACCATCTCGCACATCCTATGGAGAAAGTCAGGGTATTGGGGTTTGATGACAAAAATGAAAAAGGTGAGGGGAGTGGGGAAAGGGAGGAAAGCATGTACCCCCAAAACCCAATGACTGTAACTGGGTAGCACACCTCTTTCAATTTTCAGTGTATTTTTAAATTTTTATATTCTTCTGGGTCTTTCCTTTTACAGCCATCGACCCAATATACATTGTCTTCCTGAGATATGTCATTATTCTGTCATCACTCTGACTGCTAGCTACCACTTGAGAATCCTCAACCTCCTTAAGCCCCTTCTTTCCACGATCCATGTAACAACACGCTGTGGTTGACGCACCCATACAGGTAGAAACACAGATGCATAATATTTTGCATGAGACACAAACGTCTTGCATTATTAAAGTTGCAGTCCAGCAAGAGAGAACAGAGCCCAACAAAGACACACCCGCACAAGGATTCCATTCTCCAAAAAAAGATGATCCAGAAGACAACTTAATGCCCCCCAAATACAAATAATCCTTATTTTCCTCTTTCTGCCCAGTAAGAAAACTGCTATAACAAATGCTTCCTTTGGTCCATAAAATAAAAAGCAGAAGAAAGGAAAAACTGGGTGCGGGGGGAGAGAAACTCGTTTTTAAGAAATCAATTCAAAATCCCAGGCAGTTTATTAAGTTTTTGTTTTCCTCGGAGGGAGTGGTGGTCGAAAGTGTTCTTTGAAAACGTGAATTCGCATCATCGATGATTATCTAGTTCTCGGGATATTTTGTTTGCAACACTGTTCACACCAGCCCCTGAGAACCAAGGAGCCTTGTGTTGGGTCCTGAGGCCTCACCCCTCGCTCAGAAAGGGAGTGAGGTCCAGACCCTGCCTTCTCCTCGGCAGCCAGACTCTTGGCAAAGCCCTGCCCAGGACTCGACTCCACAGCGGAAGCTCGCCCGGCGGAACAGATGCACTGGGGGCGAACTTTCTGCGGATGGCATTCCCTCCACATCATCAGGTAGCACAGAACTGGTTAACCTTTCCCCCCGCCTCCTCCACGGTGATGCTGGCGTTCAGGTGGAGTGAAAATGCACGGGCTGAAATGTGAACGGGGACTCAGCCCTAGGAACCGTGCCTTTCCAGAAGCACTCAAGCCAACACCACCCAGACCTCAGGGGTCTCCCGTTGCTCGCCCCCCCACCCCGGCCCACACACCCCCCTCCCCCATCCTCCGCCGACGCAGTATGCTGTCGAGTGGGCACTGCCCAGGATGAAGGTCTCAGCCCCTCTCCAGCTGCAACATGCTTCGAGGCACATTAGCGAAAAACAGCTAACAAGGTCCGCACCCACCACGTGTACCCATCAAACGACCGGAGTGCGACAGAGTGATTTCTGAAGTAATACTTCTGAACGCAAACAACACCAAAACCTCTTATAACGGAAGGAATTACAAGTCTTAGGGAGAAAACCATCTTACGTTGAAATAGTTCTAGCTACTGAACTGCATGTATATACAGAAACTTTCTGAACTTGATTCACTTTCCAGCACATTACCATAAACTCTCTTAACTTTCCACCCAAATCCAACTGCACTTATATTTGAACTGGAACAGCTCCCCATGAATTCCTCTACACAGTAAACATAACCAGCCCCTCGATAGGAAATACACGACACCGTCATTTTTTTAAGAGTAATTTTGAAGTATACTACACAGCTAGATGTTTTTAAATACATTATCATAATATTAACATAATCAGCAATGAAAGAAAATTATCCATTGTTTGCTAACAGTGAGGCTAAAGAGATGCAGTGAGTAGAAAATAAGACATGCCTACCATTAAAAAAAGATATTTCGGTCTTCATTCAAAACTGTCTCTTACTATTTTCATCACTCTGTGTGAATAAATAATAATTAACAAACTTAAATATTCAGAAACCATAAGCAGGTGGTGTGTAAATGTTTTCGTGAATGAATGATTGCGACTGACCAAACCTTCTCCCTATAGGCCCTCCCCTCCGTCCACACACACACACACACACACACACACTCCCAGCAGAACAGGGCAGCCTTAAGTAGCTGACAAAACAGTAACAAAGGAACACATGTAAATACATGCTATGGCCCCTCCCCGTGGGATTACAACCTGTGTGTAGGGGGTGAAAGGGCAGTGATTGGTCTGTACCACCCAAGATAAATTGTTTATCCAGACACCACACGTTTTCATGGAATATTTCTTGTCAATCTCATTTATAAATGAAGTTTACCTCCGAAATCTACTGAGCTCATCGAATCCCCATTTTTGATATTTTGCAATGATAGCGCTGCCCGAAGTTCATCGTTTAGTGCTTCGTGGGAGGACCAGGGGCCGTTTGAGGATCTAGCATTTTCCCTTCTCTGTGCAGTTGAGCTCCGACAATGAATCTGAAAATCCATTTCTCCAGCCTGACACAGTTGAGGTACCCGTGGCTGCAGCTTTTTCTTGAGACAAGTGTTTTTCTTTCTGTGTGC